>NC_135212.1:20365547-20493047 GCF_052324685.1 Brachyhypopomus gauderio
GCGTGGTGTGTTTCCACAGAATGGCTTGGAGGATTCTTTTCTGTCCGGGCGAAGTCAGCAACGGTGAAACGGGCTTAAAAGCGATCAGAAGTGAGAGAGAGAAAGAAAGCACGAGAGAGAGAAAGATAAAGAGAGGGAGCGTGAAGAAGGAGAGGGAGAGAAAAGGTGAAGGAGGAGCCTTTGATCCTTCAGTGAGATGCAAACCTGCCAAGGCATGTAGGAGAGTCGAAGGGGAGTGGGAGGAGTGTGCAAACACACACACACACACACACACACACACACACACACACACCGAGGTATAAAAGTTCAAAGTTTGCCTACCACTGACAAATCGCATTGACTCAGAATCTCTGCAGGTCAGTCCATAGATCAGCTGTCAGCTGTCAGATTGGAAAGACAAGGAAGAGAGAATGAAAGAAAAAAGGCTAGCTGGCCTTGGAACTGTGTAGAGGTAAAGATTAGTGTGTCTCTTCTTCTGTTTGAATACAGCCTTTGTGTATTCTCCTCCCTCTCTGCCCCCCCCCCCCCCCCCTCCCCCCCGTTCTTTAGCAGTGATATGATCCTCTGTATTCTCTTGTAGAGGTTGGCTGTGCAACACTTTCTATCTTCTCTCCTTCTGTCTAAATGCAGTATATGCGTTGCTGGTGAAAGTTGTGCTTCAATACAGCACAAAAAGTGAGCGTTATGTCTCCTATGTTGTTAGAGATTTGCCTATGTGTGCGTGTGTGGTAAAATGTTACAAATGAATGTATGAACACACATTGTATGTCCTAACATGTCCTAATATAGACCTACTAAAGGTTCTTCATAGCTATTTATGCTTATTATTCATCTATACAATATGGATGATCATCAGCTAAATAAACAGTGTACATTAGTGCATATGGATAATTACATGACTCAGAACAAGCTGTTTCATCTGTTTCATATCATTTATAATGCCAGAATACCCGACCACACCTGGAAACCTTTAGGTGTTTTTTCAGGTTATAATTACAGACTGCTTTCTTCAGCTGAAGATTCAATTTAAAAAGGAAGCATTAAAACATATTGGGAAAATGTTTCTATAATTAAGGATTCATTAAGGATTATTCAATTGAGAATAATGTTCTTGTGTTTTTCATCTACCTCTGTTGGTTATTTAGGGGATCTGTGCCTGTAGTTGATGCTTCCAACACAGTGATTAATATAGCAAGGCTGAATTACCAGCAGCCCCTAGGAAAGTACTGCATTTATTTTGCTCAACCTGCACCATACTTTATAGTTGGAAATTAGCCAAGCAGCCATTTATTCGGATTAATCGATAATAATAATGAAATAATCCAGCTCCTCTACCCTTTCACATTAGATCTGACCGCATATCAGCTTTGCTTCAGGGCCTTATTATGATTGTTCTTGGTCTCTAAACAGAGCCTTTTTTGGGTTTTCCCTAACCAGAGAATTACTGCAGATAGATTGATGCTACTCCCTGCCACTTAAGACACCGGTGGGATTTGGCTTTAGGAAGTGTAACCCCATGACCGAGAGAAAGGCACTTCTCTGTGAGAACTTGATGCACAGCTGAGACCTAACGCTGTTAGAGTGTGGCTATTTGTCTCGAGACTGCAACTTCATCTTTTTTTCCCTTCATCTGTTCCCTCTCTCACTCTGTCCTCTTGACCAGTCTCTCCGTCTGTCTCTGTCTTGCTGTATTATGCTGTGTTGTTGACAAGAAACTGAATAATTGCCTACGATTTCCCCCTGGCAGACCCTGTGGGCTGAATGTTGGATGTGTTGACTGGTGGTTGCAATGGGGTGCTTAGGGGATGTTTGGGGATAAAATGTGAACCCGATGCATTAAAGCCACCTTAAAAGATGGAGTCTCTCTCTCCCTATCTCTCTCATTTGTCTTTCTGCCAGTCTCTTTCTGGGTCCACTGAGCGGCTGTCGCTTGTGAGACCTGAAACACTGAGAGATAGGAGGAACTGATTTGTGAGACTTGGCGAAAGAGAAGAAAGAGGCAGATTAACAGGGTTTAAGGCCTCAAAAGGGCTATCTCAAGCATGCAAAAGGGATGTCATGAGAAGAACTAGGGATAGTGGAGGATAGAGAAAGGAAAGAAAACAGACAAAGAGAGAGACAGGGAGCAAAAGAGTGTTTTTGAAGATTAGCTAATGCACAGGATATCAGACTCAGGGAAGGACTTGCCGACTCTGGATGCCAGAGATCATGTGGTCCTGTGAGGCAAAGCCCTAGAAGAGCTGTTCTTACTGCCTGTCAGTTCTACTCTGGTGACTTATAGATGGGAAACGACACTTTATGTCTCGGATGCTTCTGGGCTCTTCACACACTAACATATCTGCCATCCACAGAGCTTATTGTGATAATGAATGTGGCTGGTATTGATTATTTTGGTGTTGAGGCTTGGCTTTAGTAAGATTGTAAACAGAAAGTGGCCTTCAGACCATGAGTGAAGTCCCTGTGACGAATAAAAAAAGGAAAAAATATTACATTTCTAAGAGGCAATGGATGTTTTAATAGGCTGTGCATTTATGTCTGTGTGTGTGTGTGTGTGTGTGTGTGTGTGTCTGTGTGTGTGTGAGAGAGAGATGGAGAGACAGAGAAATGTGTATGTGAGAGCAGTGAGGTGATTATGTCTTAATCAGTGCGATCTTGTCTCTGATTATATGCACAGCTGAAAAGCCCCTCATTTAAAAGGGCAACGCTGGGCTAATGCCGGGTCCACTCCACAGAGATTATTCCAGCCCACTTTAATCACATTATCATACTTTCCAGTGCAGCTTGATTGACGTGAGCTACGAGGTTGTGTCCGCCCTTCTTGAGACCCGCCTCTTACCTCACTGTTAAAGATAAAGGAGCAGGAAAGGTCCTGAGATGTTTTTCTGTGCCTTTTCATGGCTTAATTCAGTGCAAGACTATGAACCTGCCATCCAAGTGACACAGTATAATGGATTTGAACAGGGTGTCCACTCTTTGGAATTGTATGTTCTCAACATGTTATGCCAAATGAGCGTATCACTTGCAGGAGGTCACTCAGCAGTACAAACCTCCCACACCATTGGTGTATCTGACAGGCAATTAAAGGGCAGCTTTTGACTCCGCCAAGGCAACAAGAAAGAAGGGACACAATGTTACAAGTCCGCGCCAATGAAGAGACACTACAAACCTGCAATCGGTCTCCGAGCAAGAGCCAGGTCTTGAACTCTGGTCGGTCCATTGTAGACTTGCGCTGTGATTAGTGGTGCTTTGCATTACATGATGAAAGGCCGGTTTTGTGTTCGGGTGCAGTGACAGCTTGAAGGAGATTTTGGGGGGGGGGGGGGGGGGGGGGGGGGTCAGAGAGGGAGTGGCCAAGAGAAAGGTAGTTACTGAAGGGTCGCAGCACTGGAGAACAAAAGCCTGCATGCGAAGGCCTTTGTAGTTTTATGTGCCTCCTTCCCCTCTGCACATGAGGGACGTGAGAGGGCTGTAAACGTCACCCGGCCCTTTCTGCTTCTATATTTCTTGTCTACAGACTTTCCTCTTGCCTACTTTAGTAAAGCTTTTATCCCTCTGGACCGTAAGCATTTTGTTTTGTTGCTTGTTCGACAAAAGATCCTCATTAAAGCTGCCTAGCTAGCCATCTTCATTCCCCCATGCACCCCCCCCCTTCTCTGTCCTCTTTATGTGTGCCTGGGGCTAAGGTCTACAGTCACCTTTTTAAAACTGCCAGTGTTGGTACCCCTGCACACCACTATTACTTAGGAGCGTATGGCAGAGCATCAGCGTGTGATGCATGTTTTGTTTCTTTGCAGTTGGTTGATGGCCTGAGTCAGTTTGGCTGAGGCAACATTCAAAGCTTCTTCTTTTTTATATTAAAAATCTGCTACAGTTCAAAATGAGAGGACAAAAATCTGTGTGCTTACACGCCAATGCAAATTCAACGGAGTTGTGCCTGGACTCGTCAGCAATGGGGGGTTTCTGCTCTCTGTCCTACCTATCCTTCCCCCATGAGGTAGGTAGGTGTGTGTGTGTGTGTGTGTGTGTGTGTGTGTGTGTGTGTGTGTGTGTATTGGAGGAGAGGGGGGCAAAAGTCTCATGGTTTACAACCACTCCCCTGTGCTTCCTTATCAAAGAATGCTAATGAAGAGGAGATGAGGGATGGCAGGCAGGTGAGCTCTCTATGCCGATGCAGCTAGCCGTGCGTGCGCGTGCGCGTGTTAAGGGAGTCCCACTTGGGAAGGCTTTAGTTAACATAGCAGAAGCCAAGAATAGGTTTCAGCCTGTGTTTGTAAATGATCCAGTCTGGATTTCTTTTCAAGATAAAACAGACAGGATAAAACTTGAAAATTCCATTCTAAGCTTTCTTGTTTTGCAAGGACTGTCTCCTCTTTTTCAACCTCCACTGCTTATCACATGGAGTGCTTTATATTCCCATGGCACTGGGTTCAAATAGAACAGCACATGCCTGAGTAATTCATACATTGGGTCTGCATCTGAACCACTTCCCACGGGTCATATGACAAGCACCCACTGTGCCCATCCTAATTACGTTCACGTCATAAGGGGTCAGAGCAGCCTAACGAGGAAGGGTGGGAGTCATTAGCTGGAAGAGCGCTTGGAAGAGGAGAGGGGTCGGCAGAAGCTGAAGGGCTCCCTCTGGCTGCAACAGGGTGCATAGCGGGTACTTGACCGTTTGGCCTCACAGCCATTGACCACTTTTCATGGCTAGGGTTCACGGCGGTGGACTCAACGTGGTGGTGGGGAGAGGGGGAAAGACAGAGAAAGAGAGAAGGAGATAGAGTAAGAGAGTGTGGGCAGGAGAAGAGAGAGAGGGAGAGGAGATAAAATGAAAATTTTAAAGTATTGAGAGAGAGAGAGAAACATACCATGTTGGACCATGTGATCATTATTGAGTTTGTGTGACTAAGAATCACTGAGCAGCAGTCTGTGTTCGTGGAAAGGGAACTGGAGGAGAAGGAAGTGCTCCATCAGGAAGGATTAAGGTGTCAAAGGTGTCTAGGATCAAGCAGCGTCCTATTAACCTCTCTTCCTATGTACATTTTGGTCCGTCAATGGCTAAGTGCAGTTGTTAATTGGCTTTGCGATAAACATTGCTGTGCAGTCTTCTCATGGTTCTAATGGAGTGTATTTCATGAAAGCCGTTAATGAGCTTCAGATGTTGGTCCTGATGCTCAGGTCCTTCAGTGTAGGAACACACTGTTACTTTAGCCGTTAGCTTCCTGTGTAGCTTTGCATCATCACTTTAATTTAATTTACTTTCAATTATACATTCATAAAGCACCTTTTAAAAATAACAGTGGTCGATCAAAATGCTGTAAAATTAAATTAGCATAAACCATAACAAGAGCAATAAGATGCAAAGACCAATTTAAGTAACAGCAAAGGACTAACAACAACAATAAGAAAATGACAACCAGTACCACAAAAGAAACACAATTTGATAATTTGGTAAGAATGAGTTGAAAGATGATATTTTAAAAGTGAGTCTAAAATGCAAAAACATCTCCTTCCAGAGTTTGGGGGCTGTAACTAAAAATGTCATTTCTTCAGTCTTGATTTTTGGATGATGAGAAGGAGATGGTCAGTGTACCTGAATGACCTTGACGGAACCTATTCGAATAGGTCATAGACATTAAAAGGATGCAGTTAGCCCATTTAAGGATTTGTAGGCAAACAATAAAATGTTTAACTGCCATAAAATGATCTAGGACCCAGTGAAGGGAGGCCAGTATTGGAGAATTGTATTCCTCTTAAAAGATGAACTGCAACATTCTTCACCAAATCTAACCTTGAGATGGAGGCCTGACACCAGCATAAATGGAATTACAGCAATCAGGACGAGGGGCGATGCGATAAAAGTATGTAAAACCCTTTCAAAGTCATTAATTGATAAAAAAGGGCTTACATTTTAAAGAGCCTCAGTTAAAAAGCTAGATTTGATCACTGAGTTTATATGTTTATCCAATTTAAAATCAGTGTTCATTATCACAACTAAATTTTGTAGGTCTTACACACAGGCAGTTCTAGGTTCAGAACCAGGACTTAAGTTTTATTTTCATTAAAATTTAAAAAGACTAAAGCCATCCAGGCCTTTATGTCCTCAAGGCAGTGCAACAATGGTCCAACAAAGAGTTTTATCTCCATTTTCTCTATTTAATATCATATTTTCTAAGGATGAACTCTATGGGAGAACGTATGAATGAATAGGACTGGCCCAAGAATAGAACCCTGGGGGACTCCACAGGGAAGAGGCACTGAGGAGGACACAACATCACCATGGCTGACTGAAATTTTTTTTTTCTGAAGTTGGATCTGAACCACACCAGAGCAGCACCTTTAACACCAACACAGAGCCCCAGTGAGAGATGAGGATACTATGGCATACTATGTCAAATGCAGCTGTGAGATCTAAATGTATAAGAAGGGCAGAATCCCTAGAGTCAGTGACTAATAAAAAGATAGTTAAAACTTTTTAAAGTGCAGATTCAGTGCCGTGGAGGGCTTTAAACCCATAATGGAAGACCTTGGTAATACCCTGAATTATGACTGAAGTTGTACATATTTTTTTAAAGAAACAGGAGTTTAGAAAATGGTCTAAAATGAGAGAGTACTGAAGAGCCTAGACTGGGTTTTTATTCATCAGTGGTTACATCACTGCTGGTACACTACCTGACACAAGGCTGCTGTTCATAATTGCTTGGCTGTTTGACCTGATAGACTCGAAAACCTCTTTAAAAAGGCGAAGAGGGAAAACTATTGACAAACTCATATGGTCAATAATTTCCTTTAGAAAGGAAAGGGACACAAACTCAAAGTGGTTAAAATCAGCAAAGCAAGAGACAGTGATGAATGTGTCAAAAGAAGGTGGTGAGATGAGAGCTCTAATGATCACAATCTTGTCAGCTAAAAGTGTCAGAATATTTCACAGATATATAAGGAGACATCAAGACAAGACATTTTGAGATATAAAAAATTGCATTAATGTTATTAAACAGAAGTTTTATAAAAATTATATTAGAAAATTATATCAGCAATTACATCAGAAAAAACTTTACTGGTAGAAAAGTCCAAACAGGCCCACAACTACAGATAGAGTTCCGCTGATTCCCTTCTTGTCCATGTATTTGTCCATGAGAAAGTGAAGTGCGACATTGTTTGTGTGTGCGCGCGACTGTGATGGGTTTCGTTTTGGCAGACGTGTGGCTGTCGGAGCTCGAGTGCTCACGGGGTGTGTGAAGACAGAGTCTGGAGACAAAGCACAATGCTTCAGAAAGCTCAATGTGGCATAACATGCTGCTAATTAGAAATGGTAATTAGTAATCGAAATGAGTAATAGGCTAATAGTAGCTACTAGTACAGCACCTATTAAAAAATCAAATAGTAATACCACATTGCCATCCTGATCTCCAATCAAACAGCCTCACTGGTGTTTTTAGTGTTTGTGGGCAGGATAAAACCCATATGTATATTTTATAGACAAAAAGTGTGATTTTATTTATTTTGAACTAAGCTTTCACACTGCAGTATGGTGTAAGGAGAAGAAGGAGGGGAATTCAGGGCATTTTAATGGAAGTAATTTTCGGATCAGCAAAAATAGAGTCGGCTTGGGCGTATCATCAATACTCGTTAAAGAGTATTTTGTTTAATATGACAAGATGGCATTTCATCCTGACATGACAAGTCCTAGCCCGGCCCACAGAGGCTGAGACAGCCAATCAGAGCCCAACATTGGGTTCCATGCCTCTGTTGCTTATTAATGAACAGAAAACTCAGGTGCGCAGTCAGCACCTCTGACGGCATATCACAGATCCCCACGGACAAAAACGTAATAATCTCTCTCTCTATCTCCCCCCTCTCTCTTTCTCTATCTCATGTCCTTTCTTTCTCTCCCTCTCTTTTTATCTCTTGCTGAATAGTGTCCTGCTTTTAATAAACTCGATGTTTTCTCTTATTGGCAGCATCCAATCTTGTTTCCTGTAGGCAGGTGTCTAATTAAAGTGAAGCATGATTAATTAAGGTCATAAAAATAAATAAAAACAACACCGGGGGTTGGATGCGGCATCTCTCTCTCGCTCCCTCTCCCTCTCCCTCTCTCTCTCTCTCTCTGTCTCCGTCTCTTTCTCTTGCTCTCTCGCCTCCCTCCTTTGTTTGTATGCATTTCGGGGAGCGAGGGAGAGAGAGTGTCGTGGCATGCACACTTTGATTAAGAGAGATGTAAGCAGCAGTTCTGTTTTGTGTGTAGATGACATGGAGGTGGTACCAAGACATAACCCGAAGCTGACAGCTGGGAGAACGGTGTGCTTCTCTACTCTGACATTCTAGCTCAACTAAACTTAAAGCAAATTCTGCCAGCCTGTATGGATGTTAAGACATATCTGAAAGGAGCTCTCCACTGAGATTACAAACACAAAATAGACAATATCTTTATTTATCAGACTGTATTGAGTTTCCTGATAAGTTCTAGCATATGGTTTCATGACTGATCTCATTGTATTTCAGGCTGGAACCTCTGTATGTATGTCTGAGTCATTGGAAAGCACTTTCTGTCTGTCCTGTCTGCAGATAAGAGGATGTTGCAAGAAGCTAGAGTGAAGCTCAGCCCTACCTGAAGCCCCGCCTCCTTGTTCCTGAGCCCCACCCTCCCTCTCACCTGCCTCCATTCCCAGGATGCACTGTCCGTGCCGGGGAAAGTTGAAGCTGGTGCTGGCATCGCTGAGCTTCATCGTTCTGGTAACCTGGCTCTACCTGCTCGCCGGCAACCTGGAAAGTGAGTTCTACACTTCTCGATATTCAATACAATACAATACAATGCAATGCAATACAATACAATAATAATAAACCTTGGAGGTAATACAGTTGGGTGCCATTTCAGTGGAATGGGTTTAGTTTAGCTTTCTAATCAGATCAAAGTAGTAAAGTAGTCCTGTTCTGTTATGAAAGGTTGTATGGCAAGAACCATTGGTCATCCAGACGCAGGGGTGGTTTAAGGCAGCCCTTGAAGGTTGACAGAGAGGAAGTTGTGTGGTAGAGTGTAGCGGTCATGCCTCTATTTGCCACACACCAGCTTTCTCAGTGAGATTATGCCAGCTTGTGTAAAAAATTAAATGAAACACAGAGTTGATAACTGCACAAATCTGCTAGATTTTTATTAATGAAACACCGTGGAAACATTTTTTGTCTGTGGAAACACAGACATATTTCTGTCTGTGATGGTATGTATGTGTGTCTTTATAGTATACAAAGTCAATGAATCTTCAAGAACCTTCAAACGTGTCTGGTGTTAAAGAAGGAAATCTTTCAGTGTTCTACATTTTATCTGAAAATCAGTGCTAAATTCACATCATAAAGTGCTTTTTAGATTTAGGTTAGGTGGTTATTTACGTGCTTATGTATATTCTGATAAGAATAATAAAGATAAAGAGAGAATGATCCCTCTGAAACACACCGTGTCCAGGGTGTGTGAAGAAGTGTAATAAAGCTTAAGCATTTAAAATGCAGAAGCTGCAGATATACACATGACCGACAGCCTCTACACGCAAAATACTCACAATTAATTACTCTTCAAAAGAAAGTGTGTGTGTGTGCGCATGTGCGTGTGTGTGAGCATTTGTGCATGCATGTGTGCATTTTTGTGTGGCCATTGTGCACGTTACTGAGAATCTTGGAGCAGAGTGCAAGTGCCTTCAGACTCGCACTCTTCTGTGGTAATAATGAGTAATGATGCCTTTGAGCATGTGTGCGTGTTCAGGAAAACTCCCTAAAATGAAAGATCGAGAGTGTAGTCCGAACAGTGACACAACTCAGGAATGAAAACAAAAATAATAAAAATATTTTATTTTTGCAGTAGCACAAAGGTGTTAAATGCAAAACAAGCTTTATAATCCCTCAAAAGACACTGATGTAATAAGGTTAAACAGCCAAGGCCATTAGTGTTTATTTACACCATCCTTACAATGTACATCTCTGAAGACTCAGTGACAGTAGACAAAGACCTGGCTATTAGATGTGGAATACAGCATTGCTAACTACAACTATTCTTGGAAGGTTTTTCTCAGTCGATGTAATGGTTCTCTTTGTGGAATATGGACACATTCTAATGCATCTTTGCTGTGATCTTTGAGCTTTGGTCTTTGTATTCACTGCTAACTTTACTAGAAAGATGATCCACCCACATTCACCGGAGACTTTATAATATGCTGCTAACTATCTGTGCTTTATATGTCAGTGAGTACACATTGTTGGTTGTACAATTCATCTGTTTTTTCTTTGTTTAACACCAATCAGTGTTTGACCACAAGACCACTGCTGACTGCATATTATTTTGGTGGCCATCGTTAAACCCAATGACTCCGTTATGGCACAGTTGTAGATCATCACGCAGGGTGGTGTTGACACGCGTCTATCACTGCTGGGTGGAGAATAGTGCATCACCCAATAATGTCCCACAAATAATGATCATGTGGAAGGAAACTGCTGATGATGACAGTTCAATCCAAATCTGCACAGCAACAGATGGCCTCAATATACACCTACATGGTGTATCTAATAAAGTAACCGGGGTGTGTAGACTTTGGTTTTGGCAACACTGAATGCTGTGAGTCTGGCCAGTGTGCTTTTCTTCACGAGTGAAGAGACAGATAGGAATTGCTTTGCAGTTTCAATACAGTGTGTACTGCGTTCTAACGGCTTCACACTTGAATTACCAGTGCAGTGTGAAAACCACTTAAATTCACATTGCCATTATGTGTGACATTATGATATGAATATTTCATTTCAGAAGCTGAAACCACAGATTCGTTTTTCCCCAAAATGTGTGGTTTACGGCCGCCGTCTACAGAGAGGTCGGGCCATTTTAGAGCGGAGGCATGCCGTTCTGTGTCATTTAGAAAAACAGCAAAGGCTCAATTAAATGCAGTCTCCTTGCATATAATTCGGCTTTCGACTGAAACCTTTTAAAGCCCAAGGCCACTTTAAAGACACAAACATGTACAAAACAGCAAGAGAATAACAGTTTACATGAGAGACAGACAGTAATTAACAAAAACACACAACTGGCAACAGGCAATAAGTAGTCGGTATTTAGGGTAATGATAAGACAAACAGCACGGCAAACGTTGTTGTGTTTTACCTAATCAGCCATCTGTGGAATCCCTCTTGTTGTGTGTTGACAGACGGGCGTTCCCTGCTCCTCTCTCCGTGTCTGGTGGAGTCCACGGAGGCGCGGCTACTGGATCGGGAGGTCCTGGAGTCACGGGTGCGACAGGTGGAGGAGGAGAACCGACAGATCCGCCTCCAGCTCAGCCAATCGCAGGGCCTGGCTGCCCAGCCGGTTGAGGGTAACTATGGCAACCAGCAGTGGGTGGCATCGGCAGACACGGGTCCAGAGGATGTGGATAACACTGCGGAGGAACGGGCCAATCACAGCGAGTGTGCCCGCTCGCCAACAGCGGAGAAGTGCGAGGTAAGACCAATCGTTGTTGCAGATGTAGCCCTGCCTAAATCAGTGGTGCAGAGTGGCATTATGGGATATGTAGGCCTAAAGAGAAGCATAAAACGAGCTAGAGATTCTTCAAAAGAATTAGAGATTGCATCATATTACAGAAACATTATGTGATATAGCCATCACCAAGGCATTGTAGGAGATGTAGGCGTCAATATTTGCATAGACAACCATCATAAGAGATCTAGCTGCTATGATGAATGCAAACCCAGAAACTCCAAGAAACTCTAAGGCATTTATCTGTGTACTGCTTTACATCCACTGAGTATTCACCATTCTCACCATTCTCAACTATTCTCTTCCTGTGTGCATTTAGCTGATTCATGTGGCATGTGTGTGTGCTGGGCACAACGCCAGCCGGGATGTGGTCACCCTGGTCAAGTCCATCCTGTTCCACAGGTGAGGACATCGCACCATATTAAATGGAAGTAAAATGTTGCCCCATACATTCTGTTGCCCAAACAGAACCGAGCTCTCATTTCACAGCCTAAAATGTGAATAACACACAGACATTTTTGCACAATTGTACACAGAATATGTACAGAGAATATAAGATTCTATTTCCTTGAATGCAGCTGAGATCCTTTATTGTGCGATTGTGTGGCCTTGCCTATGTATTTCAAGCATGCTTGACCGATGCTCATCTTACTGCTTCTAGGAGAAACCCGCTCCATTTCCATTTCATCACCGATACAGTGGCCAATCAGATCCTCAGCACTCTGTTCCAGTCCTGGATGGTGCCGTCGGTGCAGGTCAGCTTCTACGACGCGGACGAACTAAAGGTAACACCTCCCCGCTCTGTTCAGAGCACACGGCTGTTTCTGGTAAACCCCTGACTCGGACGCCCTACCTCTGTAGCAGCAGAACTGGGAGAGGAGTGCTATTTATAAAGCACTGGAGCAAACTCTAGACCACAGCAGGTCCTTTAGACAACAAGGCAGAATACAACCCTCTTATCTTAATTCAAATGTGCAAGACAAGATCGTTCTTGTGCCACATGGTGTTCGTTGTCCATAAAGATACATCAGAGGACCCATAGTCAGTGAAGGATGCTGGTAGAAACAGTCGGTCCGTGTATATTTCTGTATCTTTAAATGCTATCTTTAAAATCGCCAGGATTTTGCTCAAGCTTGCTAGATTTTCTAATTAGCAATCCAGGTAAAATTAGTGGAATCAACACTAGGGCTGCACGATGAATCGTATTTTTATCGTTATCGCGATGTGAAGTTTCACGATAAACACATCGAAAGAGCCACGATAACTCCTTGAATAACAGCAAACTCAAATTGCATTATCCTCGTCCAGCAATAGAGGGAGCTATTCGCGCTGCAGACTATGATCACGTGATGTAAGTAGGCAAGAGGCAGAGTGAGGTGAACACGCTCATCAGACACGCGATTTGGTTTAAGCCTGGTTTACACTTTACGCAGCGCGAGGGTCCGCAAGGCGAAAATAACGTAATCACGGTGGCTTCGCCCGTGCGCGATGGTCTCGCGCGCTGTCGATTCACGAGGTCGTGCACCTCTCGAATTTTGTAAGTTCGCGCGCGCCGCGTCTCAGCGCAATGAGAACAGTCATGTTTGCCGGGTTCATACACCGATACAAGGTGGAATTAAAGCACTTGTACGTCACTTTCAAGGTCCATTTCAATAATTTCCAGCTCGTTAAACTTAATTGAGTTAAATATTTATACATATACTCTAAATGATTCGAAATAATTCGCTTTTTTTATCACATTATTTAATGGTTGTTTATTTTCAAAACGCCCAATCTTAACGTCTTCACGTTCTTTCATGTTTCGTCCTGGAATTACAAGAGGCTCGTATTTGTTAATGTAATTACAAGAGAACTGTTCAGTCAGACAGATATTTGTTGTGAAACGAAGTAGTTACAATTTCAAGTACTTTAGCCTAAATTCCAGCACTTTTCAAACCTGATACACAAAGCAACATTAAAATTGGTCAGGTAAATGTTCATTCCCCTGTATTTGAGGGGTGTTTTTTCTATACTACTAGGCCTACATATCGTTTCGGACAACACTGCAAAGAATGTGACACGGCAAGATTAAGCGCTTCCGTCGTTCGCGGAGGTTTACGCGAGGTGTGCGGAGTCGCGCTACGGTCACTCGTGAAAGTATAAACCTAGATTGAATCTATTGTTGAATAAACCTGCAAAATATTTGGAATTATTCTGGATTCATTACACAGTAAAAAAAAACTAATTAACGTGCTGCTGTTCAGAGAGACACTACATCTCTGTATTTTAATCTTAATTTATCGTGGTTCACATCGATATCGGGATATCCAACAATGTTATTGCACATCGTAATTCTAGTCCATATTGTGCACCCCTAATCAACACAATCCAGGAAGCCTGAGCAAAATCCTGGTGAGGACTTTTAATCACGGCACCTGGAATTGACAGCACTAATATAATATATATATTGCTTAAGGCTAGAAGGCTGACTGCAAAAAGCAGCACACTGAACTCAAACTTATTTCATTTTTTCATACATTTAAAATGACAGTGTGAATCTTAGATTGTGAAAATAGAATGTGGCCCACGAATCCCAATGCAGTTGCTTTAAATTATTCAGAATAAGCTGTTTTTGTGTTGTTTTTCCGGTTGCTCTGTGTGGTAATGCTTGTGTGGTTCACTATTCCTACATAAATCCATATTATTTACAGCTCTCTGTATACCTACTCATCATATTCCCTCTGTTTCTCTTTTCTCTCTCTTGGCCTTTCCTTTTTAGTCTTGTTCTTTTCCTCTCCTCTCCTCCTCCCTCCATCTCTCTCTCTCTCTCTCTCTCACACACACACTACATGTGTAGGCTTGTCTTTGCTCTTCTGGGTGTCGTCTGCCAAGCAGACCTTCATCTCTTCTCCAGCTCCTCATTCTCCATATGCATGTTAAACTGTGCAAAGTGACCCATTAAACTGTACAAAAGTAGCAAATAAATCCTGATGCTGCTATAAAACGACTCAGACCCAAGGCTGAGTCCAGGTGATCTGTAGAACTGTCTCAAGGTTGTGCTTAACAGTGGCATTAAGATAAGAAGATCACTGCCAGTAACATAGTCTGCTGGCAATTATTTTAATGAGATCTCACTCTGTCTCTTTGTGTCTCTCTCCTTCCATCTGTCGTTTTTTTTTTGTCTCTTTCTCTTCATTCAGTCAGAAGTGTCATGGATACCTAACAAACACTATTCAGGAATTTATGGTCTGATGAAGCTCACCCTCACCAAAGCTCTGCCCTCTGACCTCTCGAAGGTCATTGTGCTCGATACAGACATCACCTTTGCCACAGACATTGCTGAGCTGTGGGCCATCTTTAGAAAGTTCACAGGTAATTATTTTAATGACCGTTCCTTCTGAACCAAACATGCTGTTTGAAAGATGTTGAATCAATAGTGCTGTACTCATTGAAGAGAAACAGGTGATTGGACTTGTGGAGAACCAGAGTGACTGGTACCTGGGTAACCTCTGGAAGAACCACAAACCCTGGCCAGCCCTAGGACGTGGGTTTAACACAGGTGAGGAGAAGAGCACGTGGGTATTTCATTTAGGCTAACGAAACGGACGTCTCCCATACTGAATGGACGTCTCCCATACTGAATGGACGTCTCCCATACTGAATGGACGTCTACCATACTGAATGGACGTCTACCATACTGAATAGACGTCTACCATACTGAATGCTCACTTCATAATTGTTAAAAAAATAACATAGTGCTTGCTGAGTTGTGAAGGTTAGGCCTTGAAATATGAAAATATTCTCCATGGCTGTAGGGGTGATCTTGCTCTATCTGGAGAGACTGCGGAGAATCAGCTGGGAGCAGATGTGGAGGCTGACGGCGGAGAGGGAGTTGATGAGCATGCTCTCCACCTCCCTCGCTGACCAGGTGAGGGCGATATCATCGAAATGTCTTTGTTACTCCAACAGTATTACTCCACTGCTTGCAATGCATCAGTACAAAAAAAAAAAACGTCCAGTGTTCCACTGAAATTTAAATAAGCTCTTTCCAATTTTGGTGCAGGACATATTCAATGCGTTCATCAAGCAGAACCCGGTTCTCGTGCACCAGCTGCCCTGTTTCTGGAATGTGCAGTTGTCTGACCACACCCGCTCTGAGCAGTGCTACACAGAAGTGTCGGACCTTAAGGTGAGGAATGAGGTATTAAAGAGTCAGGAAGTAAAGATTTAAGAAAAATAGCAATGCGTCTTTAGATGTAAATATATTTTTTGTGGTGTCTGTGTGTAAATCCATCCTGGGGCATCTGTGACATTGTTTCTCGTGTTTGAACTGGTCTATAAATAAAAAAGAAGTAGCTTAGGCAAACTTGCACACATGGCTAACAATGACTTGAAACTAATAACCACCAGTATGCATATTTAAGCAATACTAACTGGTAACGTGTCGGTGTCATTCAGGTTTATAATAGTAAAATATTTTTACTCAACTCATTGAATACTGAAAAAACATGTACAGCAAATTAATACCCACCCCATTCATATATAGGTCATGGTCAAGTTATGATTTTGATTGTATTATTTTCTCCTGCAGGTGATTCACTGGAATTCTCCTAAAAAACTGAGAGTGAAAAACAAGCATGTGGAATTTTTCCGGAATCTTTACCTGACCTTCCTGGAGTACGATGGGAATCTTCTTCGACGGGAACTCTTCGGGTGTCCGAGTCAGGCCAGCTCTGAAAGCACACGAGTGAGTCAATCCTGATGCAAACCAGGAAAAAGTATAGTCATAATTCTCTGAAGGTCTGAACCTGAAGGTCTTTTTCATTTGAACAGGAATATCTCGTATGCATATCTAAATAATGTAATTTCTTAGTATAAATGAAGAAATTGTATTTTTTTTTTATTTGAGCTTTAACTGTCATGGTGGAACGTAGAAAACAGATGTGAGTTGGAATGAACGCTGTTTAATGAAAACAAAAGAAAATGCAAACATAATAATAATGGTGCTGTCCAAACAGCAACCAACAAGACTTACAATTGAATAGACTTGATGGATGGAAATGAAGGAAGAAGATGAGACGCTTGTCCATAGCGTGAAAACAAAACCAAACACAAATCATGTGGAAAGTCATGAAGTGAAAACTAAGGTTCACGTGACTACCCCGACCACATGGAGGAGGACACCAGCGAGTGGAGACCATCAAACAACGAACATCTCCACGGCTCATTCACATTCATGTCTTTCAGCTTCAGAAAGCGCTGGAGGATCTGGACGAGGATGACCAATGCTACGATTTCCGGCGTGAGCGGATCATGGTGCACCGTGTGCACCTCTATTTCCTGCAGTATGAGTACACGCCCACCGAGGATGACATCACGCTGGTAGCCCAGCTCTCTATGGACAGGTGAGGAAGACCCAACCGGACGCTCACTGATGGATTTACACTCACTATTCAAGCCGAGTCCATGTGGCGATCTTCCGATATTAATATTAATCACAATATCCTGACTTTGAGGTTTTGAGGTTTACACAGTCCTCGCCATCCTGTCCCGATGCTGTTTCTACCAGTAACATGTGATCTCCTACAGGCTTCAGATGCTGGAAGCCATCTGCAAACACTGGGAGGGACCCATCAGTCTTGCCCTTTACATGTCCGACGCCGAAGCCCAGCAGTTCCTGCGCTACGCTCAGGCCTCTGAGGTCCTCAAAAATCGCAAGAATGTGGGATACCACATCGTCTACAAAGAGGGCCAGTTCTACCCCGTTAACCTGGTCCGCAATGTGGCCCTCCGGAATTCCAAAACACCCTACGTGTTTCTGACCGACATTGATTTCCTCCCCATGTACGGTCTCTACGATTACCTCAGGTTAGCCAGGATTAAATTAAACCTGAAGTGTTTACATTTAATTATTGTTCTTTTGCTTCACTTATTTAACTTTAGACCTTGTTGCTAATTGATTTCCACAGAAAATCCATTGTCCAGTTGGACATGGCAAACACCAAAAAGGCTCTCGTGGTGCCGGCCTTTGAGACTCTGAGATATCGTCTCTCCTTTCCCAAGTCCAAAGCTGAACTGCTCTCCATGCTAGATATGGGGACTCTCTACACCTTCAGGTAGGGAGGAAGGCTCTCATACCATCCTGCCCTCTATATGACATAGTCATAGCACCAAAAATCTAAATGTCTGAAACATCACTACTAATTACATCTTTGGAAATTCAATAGTTCGATAATAAGTAGAATAATATATATTTGTAGTAGTATACATTTTTAAGTAGTAGTAGTATATATGTTTTATATCATGAGCAGGTACCATGTTTGGACCAAAGGTCATGCCCCAACTAATTATGCCAAATGGAGGATAGCCACTACTCCCTACAAAGTGGAATGGGAAGCAGATTTTGAGCCTTACGTGGTGGTCAGGCGGGATTGCCCCGAGTATGACCAGAGATTTGTGGGCTTTGGCTGGAACAAAGTGTCCCATATCATGGAGCTTGATGCACAGGTAAGCGTGTTACCAGTTTAAGAGTAAACCTATATCCCTCTTGGTTGATGATGAGTTCACGATTGCGCTGGGATCTCTTTCAGGAGTATGATCTGATGGTGTTACCAAATGCCTTCATGATCCATATGCCCCATGCACCGAGCTTTGACATTTCGAAGTTCCGCTCCAGTGCGAGCTACCGATACTGCTTGACCACGCTGAAGGATGAGTTCCACCAAGATCTCTCTCGAAAGTACGGTGCTGCTGCACTGAAGTACCTCACCGCTCAGAGGAACATCTGACCTTCAGCCTGCATCTATGTACATCCACCAGGACACCTTAGTTCAGTTTGTGGGTGCCTTTGGGCCACATTGCTGCTCTAAAATGTAATTGAGGTATCTGGAGGTACTGAGATTTTTACACACCGGCATCTGTGTAGAATCTGCTGAATGCAGATTAGAAGACCGGAGCTGTAAACCTTATATTTGAAAATAGGTGCCACATCAAAGACTTGACGCAGTGTCGTTGACTCTACACTGAGATATGTCAGAGACTGGAGGGCGATGCAAAGGGTGAAACTCCAAACGAATAGCTAATACTTGACCAAACATTTCAACTGCGGACTATCAGGTCCCTACATGAAGTCTACTGTTTGTATATTGATGGACGTCTGGTGAAAACCACTTGCTTAAAAGTGTAGACAAGCAAATTATGATTAAGGTATTTGCTTTATCTTTTCCCTTCTTTTTTTGACAATCAGGGCTTTTTCTCCACTAATAAAAACTGTTCATGGCGTATGGTAGCTTTGCTCCCGACTGTGAGAATCTGGTGGAGCAGGTGGGTTGCACAAAGCTGGAGAAAACATGAGCTTTCCAAAGCATCTTCTGCTGAACTGGGGGCTGGAGAGCTCGACAAGACTAAAGAAACAGACGAAGCCTTACTGTTTCCTCACTATTTAAGATATTTATGCTTTCTGTTTTTTAAAAAAAATATTGTGAACAAATTATGGAAGATGATTTGCAGTGTAAATTTTGATTGAGATTGAAAGAAAAGTCTTTTTTTAATTCAACAAACTGAGTACCTTTAGAGGATTGAGAAAGTGAAGGCTTCATGAGAATGCATTATTTGTTTAGTGGGGATACTAGTGATCACCCAGTAGTGCACATATGCTTTCATATCTGTTTGACATGATTTGTGGTCTCAACATGTGTTATTGCTGCATTTATGACTCTCACTTAACAACCTTGCCATGTTATGGCATGCTTATTCCATATCCAGCACTGTAGTGTTTAGACGTCATACTGTAGCTCTCAAGTCCACTGATGTCACTCAAGCTTAAGCATTTCAAGAAATACACATTTGTTTGGAAAAAAGAAAATATCTATCACCTACTACGACACGGTAATGAGGGATTATTTAGCAATCCATACCAGGGACCATCACAATGGTGAGAACCCTTTTGTTCACTTTTGGAGTCAAATATTAAATTAGACTGTATAATTCACTTCATATATCATCACTGAAAACCTAATAAACTGCTATATCGGTCAAGCTGCAATGGAACAATGGTGCATCCACAATGGTGGTCAAACATCTCTAGGGTGCAGCCCAAGGTATTTCACTGGGTCATTAATGTTCACCTGTCTTACATTGTTCATCCCCCCATCCACCACGTAGACTGCACATTTGTGCAGTACATGCCTGTGCCTTTGCTGTCTTGTAAAACTGGATATTGATTGTACTACTGTACACGTCAGTGGGGCCTGCAAGAGGTACTCTATTTATTATTATTGTTGACTTAAATCAATCATATTTTTCTATGTAGGGGATAAAGTGCTTTAAATAAATTTGCCCTTTTCTAAGACGGCTGGCTGAAGTCTTTGATGTCCTTTGTAAAGTCGGAGGGGGTTCGACCTGGCTCAGTCTGTGTTAGGAAAACAGAAAATTGGTTTGATGTGGCAGAGCTGCATCGTGAGAGGTAAGGCTGAATTCCAAGATAAGCTTAGAAGAAAAAAAATCAGAGAAATAGATACAGAATGACTGTCAAGCTTATTTTCTTTCTATTAATCTCTTATGGAAAAGTGCTGGTTTAAATCCTGATCAGGAGATTGGATCACTGAGCTAATGCTAATGCTAATCAGCCTTCTCAGAAGATAAGATTTAGGAGTAACAGGAAACTGTCAAAACTCACTAAATGTCTGTGCTCATGCATGGTAGTGGGGCTTTTTGAATCTTAACATCAAACTATCTGGACTTTGTTGGCATTTTTTTTCCTTGATAATTGTAACCAGCAGCATCTGATAAATGTGCAAACCAATTGTCAGGAATTGTTTGTGGGAAATGTGATGTACATTTAAAGCGCAGCAAATTAATTTTCACAGAACATTTTTAAATTATTCCTGACACAGGATCTCAAGAGAACAGAGGAAGAGAATGGCACATAAAACTAATGAGAACAGGCTGAAATTACAATTCTGTCAGTGATTTGAATGAAGACAAGTTAAAAGTGTTTACTTCAAGGGGACGGAAATTGAACTGTCTTGCTTGTTATAAGGAAATAAGTGCTAGGCAATTTCTATTATTTCCTACAAAAAGCCAGACCTCTCAAACACATGGGCATAGTAGAAATAACATGCAACACACTCAGTCCTGTATATATAACACTGCACTTTTTTAGCTAATCGTATATTTTACTTTACATTAACTATGAAGAAAGAATAAATATCAGATACATATACAGTTCTTTAATCCACAATTTTATCTCTTGGCCATTCCAGTCCAGTGTCTGTTAACTCCACAGGCACCACTCATTTTACATCATGAGGTACTGATTATATGATCCACTGAACCAAATCTTATTTACAGAGCAATGTGAAAAACTGGTGGAGGGTATGGTGCAATTCATGAGAGCTGTGAAAATTTGGGTTATTATACCAAAAATTTATTTCTAAACTCTGCCTAAATTAAATTATTAGTACTGTGTTGTTTAAAATGAATACTGGGACTGGGTATCTGGGACAATCTGAGTCCACAGCACAATCACTGTAGTACATTTGCTCTAGGCCTCGTTGTGCTAGGAAACCTTGGATCCTGGACATCATATGGATGTTACTGAAACATACTGCCTACCTACACTGTTGCAGATCAGGTACACCGCACATAGAAACGTTGCCTCTTTCAGCAAATAACGTGCTCCGCCACACTGCAAAAATATACAAATAAAACTCAGGAATGGTTTGAGGAACTTTTCAGTACAATGAGTTCCAGGTGTCGACTTGGCATCCAAATTTTGCAGATCTAAATCCAGATGAGCATCTGTGGGATGTGCAGTCCAACTCGTAGAAGCCCCACATATCATCATATAATAAAGGATCTGCTGTTAATGTCTTATTTGGCGCCAGAACACCTTCAAGCAGGTTAGAGTATATATACGGCAGCTTGGTGGTTAGCACTGGGGGTTCAAGGTTCTTGGGTTCAAGTCCTGATCTGAGTGGAGTTTCCATGTTCTCCCTGTGTCTGCATGGGGTTTTTCCTGCACCATTAACAGTGGTTGTGGTGAAGGGTGTGTTAGGCTGTTAGACTGCTCTCTCTGCACTGTGAGGGATAATGCATGTGTAATTGTCTAATGTGGCTCTTTATGACATTATGATGCATTGGAGTGGATTGCACATGGAGCAAAAGTCTTAACTAGCACTGCTCAGAGTTCCTACATGTGGACATACAGGACCATTAAAGAACTGGACCTGATGTCAAGAGGTGCTGTAAAGGTAAAAGATATTAAGCAACTCTTATGAATTATCAGTCGTAACAAAAGTTTAAATTTTTTTTATTAATAAGTGAAGTCATAAATATAATTAGGTAAGATTATCAAGGACAGCGAGAGAGAGAGAGAGAGAGACAGTGAGCAAGAGTGGGACAATTCTCATTACTGTAATCATGTTACAAACTAAATCGAATACCCTCTGTTATCAGAGTCAAACTCTCGAGTCCTCCACAGATCAATGTTGACCGCCTGACCCACTTAATTCCTCTTAAGTCACTGATGGAAAGTCAAAAGCACTATATATCTTTCCTCTGGAGTTCAGTTTGTGGGAGTCCCCTGATAAGGCTCTATCAGTAGCAGTATTGGCTGGTTGATGCTAGAGTTCAGAAAGTATATCTTAGCACTTGGGGGTTGTGTATTGAAAGCAGGCAATAAATAAAGGGGTTCTTTGATCAATACTACCTAGAGGTCAAAGGTGCTAGTAGTGATCACTGAGGTGGCAAACACAAGTGGCCAGATGTGTTATCAGGGAGGGTCATGGTTTCCACTTCTGGCTTCATTAAGGGTGTGGGTGTGTTAACCTGTATGTTAGTCATTTCAGTGAGTGAGAACCTTGAAACCAATGGAATAGCAAAGAATGAAGTTTTCTGGAAGCTAGACTGAGCCACAGGTTTGGAAACATTCTCACGCCTTTCTACCTATGAGTAGCAGAGCAAGGTGTTAATGATGTGTTAACTCAGCAAGTCACTTTTAGCCTTGTCACTTGGCAATGCACAGAGAAAAGCAGTTACCAGGCAGAGAACACAGATCTAATTAAGTGTTTCACACCAAGGTTACATACACTGAAGCTGTCAGTTTCTCTCACTAATGATAAAAAAAATACCTAGGACACCTAGGACCTATAGCTCATGTTCTAGGAAGCATTTTTAAACTGATATTGTGTCACTTGAAACAGAAACTTTCTACCCAACTTTCTAGTGAAAATGATTGCTTAGGTTGCACTTTAATTACAAATGTGTTAAAGGAGAAAATCATTAGTACAGCCTGTTGTAGAAGCACTACAAAATCCATTATATGAGTTGTAATTATATACTATGCTGACAGTTTAGCTTTAGCTATAGCAAGTCCCTTGTATATGGAGTAGAGCTGCTGCTAAATAATCAGCTTTTCATGTGACTACGGTCTATGTGAAAGAGGCCTCAACCGTAAATGACTGAGTGAATATCTCCATATATTTGAGTCCTCTTCACATCCTCACCACCTCCTAAAATGAACGACTAGTGAACTTTATTTCATGCTCTGTTTTACACGCCAGTCTTGTTGCTTGACATTAGTAAGCGTGACTAAAACGCCGTCTTTGATTCCACTACTTCCGTAGTGCAGACCTCTGTGGGAGTGAAGCATGTTGCAGGGTTGCCAACTCTCACGCATTGAGCGTGAGACACATGTATTTGACTGTCTTCACACGCTCTCACACCACACATCCGATTTCTCACGCCGAAAAAAAATCTAGTTTATTTACCTCTGATCCATATGATTCAATGAGTTACTAGTTCGCTCTGGCACCAACCACTGGAGATCGATCGATCGCGATATAATACTTAATTTGTGTCCATTTTACTCCGCCCCGGTAACAATTTACGTTCGCCAACCCCCCAGGTTCGAATCTCACTCCAAGCGATCTTGAAAAGTTGGCAACCCTGATGTTGTCAACTGCAGGGGGTACAGCGAAGTACAAACCCACTGTGGGTTCCTTTAGGATCCCTTGTGGAGTATTATCACGAGCTAAAAAACAGGCCCTGTTCAGTTTATTTATTTATTTACTGATGGTCACATTGGGTGGGTTAGAGGCTTTATTGCTTTGCACCATGAAAGACTGCCTGATCAGATCATTACTATAATTAAAAGCTCTGATGCATTTATCAAAAGGTTTATTTGAGTTGACATTGTGAGATGAGGCATTATGGCAGGACTGGCACACCAACCTTTTGATCAGACTGACTCAGACCCTGCCAGACACAGATAAATGCTCTAAACTCGTTTAATTTGTCTGAATGGTATAACTGCGGATCTGCACTTAACTCACCTCAAAGTGTGCTCACCTGTGGAAAGATACGTATGGAACTGATTTATACTTAAAATAAAAAGAAAAACTAAACAAACCACAAACAACCCCACACTTTAATTGTATCCGTTGTATTTTATAGTAAACATAAATACAAGACAATCTAAGTACAGGGTGTAGTGTTTTTGAGCCAATGACATCTCAAGGAATATTAAAGCTCAGTGTAGAGATAGATTGGAAATATTTGGAGGTTCATGCATCAAATCAAATCAAATCAAATTTTATTTATATAGTGCTTTATACAACAGTTGTTGTCACAAAGCAGCTTTACAAGTGTCCGAGTCCTAGCCCCCAGTGAGCAAGCCAAGGGCAACAGTGGCAAGGAAAATCTCCCTAGGCAGAGAACTCCATGCATCATTTCATGTGCAGGTAATTTCACATATGTGAGAATTATTGGCACACTTGAACATTTATAGCAATGGCTATAGAATTTGTGCATCATAATTTCCCATAGCAGATGTTATGATGGGGTTAACAGGAGGGACACGATCACTTTGTGGGTCATCTTGTGCTACCATGAATAGGCAGCAATCTCCTTAAAAACCGCCCAGAGCCTTATGAGGTTTTCATGCCCTTCAAGATCCAGTCTGTGCTAATAGTGTTCTGCTTAGTTTTGGATGTCATGGCAATATTGTTATTGCTTGTTCATATTCTCTACCAGAACATTATGAAAATGTTATTTTTATCATTGGCAGTTATGGGGTGGAGTGTTTGCCTGTGTATGTGAGAGAGAGAGCATGCACGTATGTGTGTTTGGAAGAGAAATAGTGAGAATGAGAGAGAGAGAGAGAGAGAGAGAGAGAGAGAGAGAGAGAGAGAGAGAGTACTTGGAGGAATAAACCCTTGGTGGAGTTGACACTAATGTGGCCGAGTGACAAGGCAGGCCCACTTCCAGCACTTTTATTAAGACTCTGTGGTACCCCTGGGTCTGCATATGCTATCGGAGCATACCCTGCAGAAAGACATTTTTGGATGTCCTACCCACCTGTTACATGGGGGGAAGATTTTGAGTTAACACTTAGCAAAGGCTATTTGTTAAGTAATTTAACTTGGCACAAGACTGACACAATGTAATGATTACCTTAATCTTTCATTCTGTTTTTAATTAAACACCTATACATTTGGTTTCATGCAGTTGGGATTCAGGTTTGGTTCTCAGTTGTGCAATGTGCTTCCCTTGGCAGGTGCCCCCGGAGAACACATGAACATATTTAACTGCTTCTTAATTGGAGGGGAATGATAGCTGAGCTCCATTTCCTCCCTTGCTGTTGAATCGAGATGCAAGCCAGTTTGTGTGCGGTGAAGTTCTGAGCAGTGCTGCATGGTCAGAACGTGACAGGGCTAGTATATGCTGTGATACATGCAAAGGTTCTTTAGGCAAAGCACTGGCTTAGATTTGCCATTATAAAAAGCTCCTACCTATACCACATGAACTACCACGAGACAACAAATCAAACACACACACACACACACAAGGCGAAGCTTGTCTAGCTGTAAAAAGATCTCCAGAGAAGCTAATCCTCATCAGGCACTCAAACCACCCAGAAATATGTTTATAGAGTAAACATGCATTCACCGGCCACTTTATTAGGTACACCTGAGAACTGCCTTAATCCTTCATGGCATAGATCCAACAAGGTACTGGAAACATTCCTCAGAGAGTCTGGTCCATATTGACATGATAGCATCACGAAATGGCTGCAGGTTTGTCGGCTGCACATCCGTGATGTGAATCTCCCATTCCACCACATCCCAAAGGTGCTCTAATGTATTGAGATATGTGGAGGCCATTAGAGTACTGTGAACTCATTGTCGTGTTCAAGAAACCAGTCTGAGATGTTTCGTGCGTTACCCTGCTGGAAGTAGCCATCAGAATATGGGTACACTATGGTCATAAAGGAATGCCCACAGAACTCCCGCTCACTGGATATTTTCTCTTTTTCGGACATTTCTCTGTAAACTCTAGAGATGGTTGTGCGTGAAAATCCCAGTAGATCGGCAGTTTCTAAAATACTCAGACTAGCCTGTCTGGCACCAACAATCATGCTACATTCAAAGTCTCTTAAATCACTTTTCTTCCCCATTCTGATGCTGGGTTTGAACTGCAGCATGTCGTCTTGGCCATGTCTACATGCCTAAATGCATTGAGGTGCTGCCATGTGATTGTCTGATTCGACATTTGCATTAATGAGCAGGTGTACCTAATAAAGTGGCCGGTGAGTGTATATAGCACAGTGTCTGGTCACCATGGAAACAGAGGAGGTTCCATGGCAGGATAGGACCCTCCATGGGAAGGACGACCCACCGGTAGAAGAACTGGCTGACATAAGACATGCTATCAATGACTAGGCAAGGCAGGACAGAGGGACAGCACAGAGACACTGATCGCGACGTTACAAGATCAAGCACTGAGCCCTAGGCTGGTGAAGAGCAGGGATGTGTTACACTACACAAGTGCCAAGATGCAGACAGTGCGAAGGAGCGTCTGACACAATCCAGCACCGACCAGCAAGATGCAAAATGATGGCTGGGAAAACACACAATGAGAGAGACAACAAAAGTGCAGGGATCATATATAGGAAGATATGAATGGTGTATGAACTAAACACATCCAAGTCCTTATGGGTGGAACTACAGAGAGTGGTGGAGGACAACAAAGCCTCTGCTAGAAGCCCTGAACAGGAGGTGAGAAAACACAAATGACACAAATGTTTGTTTTTAAACTTAGTAGACTCCCTAAAATTTATAAAGAAGACACTCGTGGACATCAACCTGCATCTGTCACCCACTGAAGATATGAAGTAGAGCAGGGTGTAACCACAAATCAGATTTATCAGAAACTAAGTGAAGTGAAAATGTTTTTAGACAGTTACAAAAATTTATTATATCCAATTCAGTTATATCCATGAAAACAACCAGCATATGCAGTAAAAGATCACTACTGACACCAAGAATTGACAGGACAATACATTTACATTTACAGTACATTTACGGCATTTAGCAGACAATACTCCTAATGTTAGAATTCACACAACTTAGAAGAGTGAGAGCACTTACGAATAAATGATCAACAAAGTCTGCTTTGAATGTTGAGGAACCAGGACAATTTGGTGGTATGTGGACTACTGGAAAGATCTAAAGCAAAGATGGTTGACTTTGGACAACATGGATCTAAAGGAATGATACAACAGCAGCAAAGTCCAGTGAAAAGGGCCAAAGTATGCATGATGGAACTATGGATGAGAAGTTGGTATATGTTATACTATTGGATGGATTGTATTATATTGTATTGTACTGTATTGTATTTTTGGTTGTGTTGATACAACCTATGAAACTACAAAGGCTTTTGCCTTTCTGTTAAATAATTACTGGTACTTTGTGCTATATCCAGTCTTGGCTCTGGACCAATGAATCCATGTGGAAATTACACTGGATGATAAGAATAGTGGACACATTGTGTGGTCCAGCTGTGAAGATATGGATGATGACTTCTCAGCCACCTTTCTAGGATCCTCAACATAGTGACAAGCTGTAATCAGACAGAAATTCAGAAATAGGCACAATCCCAAATCATTATAACTGAAAGCAGCACACTGCTATATGCCACAGCAGTGTTCGTGTTTGAGACCCTATTCTATTCTATTCTATTCTAATTGAGTTTTTGAGGCCAAAGGCTACAAAACACAAGCTCTGTTCACAATGGAAACAAAGAATGGGAAACTAAGACAATGACAACTCAGATGGAAGTCAGCAAATGTACAGACCTTTAGAAGGGCTAAATATCAACGATATTATAGATATATTATATATATAGAATGAACTATCCAAAGTAAACTCTCATTTTACCTAACCCATATCTATGGATCCACACATAGCTGAAACAGAACATTACTGAAAGACCATACTGGAGAATGGTCACCTATCCCCAGTGGTCTACAATTAAGAAATCTCAAAGTGGATCACCACAATGTCTCAGAGCGGGAATCAGCATTACAACAGCAGATGTCCAAGAATAGGTCACAAACTTGAAGAATTGGGCAACACCATGAGGTGACCCCATGACCCTAAAGAAGCTAACGACACTGCATGGCAGACTAGAAGAACAAATAATTCAGCTACCAGGTACCTTTCAGGTCAGCTGTCACAAAGCAGGGCAGTACTAATCCTGAAAGACCCCAACAATGTCCAGATGTGATCCAATTGCACACCAGTAACCTGCATGTCTACAACATTGTTGCTCCTGTCAAAGATTCTAGTGACTAAGTAAACAACCACTGGTCAAATAGAGATTGTTACAGTAACAACAACAGAGTTGTTGACTTGGAGTATCTGATGACTTGTAGAGGATATACAGTATATTGTTAGCCTAGATCAGGCGTACTCAACTAAATTTGTCCGCGGTCCAATTTTGGCAGAACGGAAGTTGTTGAGGGAGGGGGGGGGGGGGGGGATGGGGGTGGCCAAACGTAAGTTGTTGAGCGGGGGTGGCGAATGTAACACTCGTCACAGAGTGTTTTTTCAATAGCCCTGAAATAAATGCTACGGTTTTGTTTTGGTCCGTATCCAGTTAAATCAGGAATTAGATTGGGTCCGGACAGGACTGCGTTCGGGTCCGGATCCGGACCGCGGTCCGCCAGTTGAGTACCCCTGGCCTAGATCTTTTTCTTCCCATTTTGCTAACTTCATAGTACTAGCCTCAGCCTATGCAGGTATTTGGCTAAAATGTTTCCTTGTGGCTAATTCATGAGAGTTCCAGTTTCGATTCCTGTGGGATTTCAAGGTACTTGTAACTGCACTCATCATCGAGTTACTTTCTGGTGGTACAATCCCCAGAGTCCTGACTATTCTCCCTCTCCTGGTAATCATCTGACCACACCTATGCAGCCTGAATAACGTTCTCTTGTCATTGCTATATATCCTGGTGAGGTGGATAAGCAAGTCAATGTCTCACTCACTTTAAGCACATAACTTTATATACCCATGTAGAGGAGATGGCTGATGATTGATCCATTTCATAGCCATTATCTGTAGCCACACTTGGAGATGAATTCATTGAGGGAGTTTGGGCCTATGTTACTGTAAACAGTAGCAGGGACAGGGCAGGCGGATGGGTGTATGCATAGACAGACCGATAGAGGGACCGATAGAGGGACCGATAGACGGACCGATGGATGGATGGATGGATGGATGGATAAAATCTTTTGTCACTTCCTTTCATCTAAAAAAGACATTTCTGGGCAGGGCCGGCGCCACGGGGGGGGGGGGGGGGGGGGGGGGGGGGCGAATGGGGGCGTCGCCCCCTCAGGCGAGGTGTCCCGCCCCCTCAATGTAAAAACTAAGACCCATTTATATTACAACAATCGCTACATGGTGCCCCCTCGGCCGCTCGACAATCGTTACACGCAACCCCCCCCCCCCCCCCCCCCCCCCGCTCAACAATTTACGTTCGCCCCCCCCAAAATTTTCTGACGCCCCCTCACTGTATATGTTCTGGCGCCGGCCCTGTTTCTGGGCTCTCCGGGGCAATATCATTATTTCCAAGACTGCTTGTTCTTTTTTTTTTTTTTTTTACAAAGAATATAGTTCTTAATGATATTGGCTGAATGTTTGGGCTTGTTGTCCTGCTACTGAATAAATATCAAGCCAGTCAGATGCCTCCCTGATGGTACAGTATGATGGATAAGTGTCTGCATGTATTTCTCAACACTGAGGACACTGTTAATCCTGAACAAATCCCCACTCCATTCGCAAAAGTGCAGCCCCACACCGGCAAGGAACCTCCACCAAAGCTTCACTGTTGAACCTCTCCATCCTTTCATACTACTAGTTGACTTGACTTGAAAAAAAATTCAGAGACTTAGACTTGACTTGGACTTTTACACCAATAACTTGGGACTTGAATTGGACTTGAACCTGTTTACTTGCAAAGACTTGATTTTTTTTACCCCAAATCTAAATTTTAAAACGCATATTAATATTTATAAAGTGCGCCCCATTAATTAATTTCATTTCCGTCCTTCTGACGCAGACCAGTCCTCTGCTTTTCCACACTCTGTACGTGTGTGTGTGCATGAGCTGCAGCACAACCAATCAAATGGGGGGTTGGCGAACGTAAATTTTTACCGGGCGGGGTGTAAAATGGACACAAATTAAGTATTATATCGCGATCGATCGATCGCCAGTGGTTGGTGCCAGAGCGAACTAGTAACTCATTGAATCATAGATGTGGATCAGAGGTAAATAAACTAGATTTTTTTTCGGCGTGAGAAATCGTATGTGTGGCGTGAGAGCGTGTGAAGACGGTCAAATGCGTGTGTCTCACGCTCAATGCGTGAGAGTTGGCAACCCTGGGTTCTGTATCTGAACTCGGGGGAGGGGGCCTCTCTCTGTCACCATCATAATATCCAGTTCTATCTCAGCATGGATTGTGTATTTGAAGACATCTACGTCGAGAAAAAAATATATTGACAAAAGTGGAGCGAGTTTTCAGCTATGGGGACATCATTCATCGTGCACAAATGACATACAGACTTTTGGCCAGCAAATGCAATGCAGAATAGTTTACTGAAATGTCTAAAGTTGCAGATTCCTGTTAATTGTTCAGTTCTTATATTTGTTTGTCTTGTGTCACTCACACATGTTCTCCAAGAAACCAGATAAGAGAAGAGAGGGAAAATGCCGTTGTGGTTCTTTGTATTGTACTGTGAAAATATCAGCACTTTTTATTTGAACATGGAGTTCTACTTATGACTTTTTCACAGAATATTTATTTCTGGAAAATTGTAGTTTAAAGTATGAATATTTTTGCAGCTAAGTTTAACAAATTGAACTGTGCAATAAAGAGGTGTAATTTTAATTTTTTTTTACACTTCGTGTTTTCAGTTGCACATGTTTATTTATCAAGATTTGAGGAGAATACAGATTTAAAAAAGAACGCATGTCTATTATTTACATTTAAAATATACCTGCAACATTGGTAAAAAAAAAAAAAAAAGACTCGAAAGGACTTGAAATTCCAAGTTTCAGACTTGGGACTTGACTTGACTGTTGCCTGCCTTGACTCGAGACTTGACTTGACTTGAGTGTCTTTGCTTGAGACTTGACTCGGGACTTGAGGTATAAAGACTTGGACTTACTTGAGACTTGCAAAACACTGACTTGGTCCCACCTCTGTCCTCAACATGGATGATGTTTTTGTACTTCTTCAAAAGAGCTTGTACAGCACATCTTGAAACCCCAGTCCACTTTAAAATCTCTGCCTGGGAGAGACCTTGCTGATGTAGTATAACTACCAAGTGTCTTTTTGTCTTGCCATTGTGTATGACCTGTGACATGAAGCCTCCTACACAGCTGTTTCTGTTTCAGTTAATGACTGTGTTTCAACCTACAAATAAAAATTATGATCATTATGAGCTCTTTAGTACAATTGGTTAATTGTGTGTGTGTGTGTGTGTGTGTGTGTGTGTGTTTGTGTGTGTGTGTGTGTGTGTGTGTGTGTGTGTGTGTGTGTGTGTGTGTGTGTGTGTGTGTGTGTGTGTGTGTGTGCAACATTAACCCACATCAATCACCAGCCCTGATCATTCCTGTTATCTCAGTCACCTGTTTATAAATTAATTATGTGAATCTTGCTTTCTTTTGAGTGTTCATTACCACTGTTCACAGTCATCCTTCCTTGGCTAACTTGCCTGGTTACCCATTAGCTTGTTTGTCCTTTTCTTGTATCTCTCGTTCGACTGTTCCCTCTTTTCTCGTTTGTCTCATTAAATGTCCATCTCCCACTCTCCTCATGTCTCATTCCACGACTCCACTGAAATGTCACTTAGAAACTTAGAAACCATCACTTTGTTGTTTTGAAATGAAAGCCATTTTTATTAAACTATTTTAAAACAAATTGATCAGACACTCACTCAAGATACTATTAATCTTGTGAATGATTAATCAATTGGTCAATTGGAAAAAGTGGAAATACGTCTAAATTTAAGGTTTTGGGACTATTTAGAAAATAATGAGTAAGATGCAGAAAAGATGCTGGAGGAGTGTTCGATATCATCTACCATATGGTGAAGGAGAGAAAATGGTGATATGGGGTTGCGGTAGTGAAGAGTAAATAGGATCATGAAAAATAAAGCTTCTCACTCCATTTTGCAACACCATGACATATCCTCTGGATGCGGCTTGAGTAGAGCTAGTCCTACATCAGGACAACAACACAAGATATATCAGCTATGCATGAACTATTCAGAGAAGAAGCAGTGGAGTTTGAGAGTGGAGTTTGAGAGTGGAGTATCAGAGTGATGTTTCAGAGTGGAGTTTCCTTGTTCTCCTCGTGTCTGTGTGGGTTTCCTCCAGAGTCTCTGGTTTCCTCCAATAGTCCAAGAACATGGAAGTTAGGTCAATTGGCTGTCCCTACAAATATCTCCTGATGTATGTGCTTATGACTGACTGTGGCTTGTGTCTCTGCATGTCTAATAAACAGTTGTCTGAGTGTGTGTGAATGAGAGTGTGTATCTGCATTCCCAGTGGTGTATGGTCCTCTGTCCTGGGTGGTGTCTTCTCTCTCCTCCCTGTGTGTGTATGTCCAGTGGTGGGTGGTGCTCTGTACTGTGTGGTGTCTTCTCTCTCCTCCCTGTGTGTGTATGTCAAGTGGTGGGTGGTGCTCTGTCCTGGGTGTGTCCTCTCTCTCCTCCCTGTGTCTGTATGTCCAGTGGTGGATGGTGCTCTGTCCTGGGTGGTGTCCTCTCTCTCCTCCCTATGTCTGTATGTCCAGTGGTGGATGAGTGTGTCCTGGGTGTGTCCTCTCTCTCCTCCCTGTGTCTGTATGTTCAGTGGTGGATGAGTGTGTCCTGGGTGTGTCCTCTCTCTCCTCCCTGTGTCTGTATGTCCAGTGGTGGATGGGTGTGTCCTGAGTGTTGTCCTCTCTCTCCTCCCTGTGTCTGCATGACCAGTGGTGGATGGGTGTGTCCTGAGTGTTGTCCTCTCTCTGCTCCCTGTGTCTGTATGTCCAGTGGTGGATGGGTGTGTCCTGAGTGTTGTCCTCTCTCTCCTCCCTGTGTCTGTATGACCAGTGGTGGATGGGTGTGTCCTGAGTGTTGTCCTCTCTTCTCCCTGAACTCAATTCAGTCCCCCAGGGTGCTGAGGTTGGAGAGTACGCTGTGAGCAAATGGCTAACGCTTCACACTGGTGTGTGATTGGATGTAAAGGTTGTACCAATGTTCAAATGTAAAGCGACCATGGCTATTTTCAAAGGTGCTATATAAATGTAACTTCATTCTAATCCTTTTGCAGCTCATTTGATGAATAAAAGTACAGCTTGAGATGGGAAATGTTTCATTATCTGGGTGACCCCAAACTTTTGACTGGTAGTGTACACAATAGATACAATCTGCTGCTGATGTGAAGGATCCTATTATTCACACACACACACACACACACACACACACACACACACACACACACACACACACACACACACACACACACACACACACACACACACACACACACACACACCAGCCTACTGCTAATCGCAACGGTTGGCTAAGGGCAATGGGCACTACATGTCCACTCCTCCTCTTGAGTCCTCTCCTTAGTTGCCATGCCGACAGATGGCACTGCCCAGGGTGCCGGTCTCACGCCATGCTGAGGTCCTTTGAGGGTTGATGGGAGCAAAAACGCTGTTTCACTGTCCTCACATCTCAGGCACAGTGATGGTCAATGTGGCAACATGCTTCCTCCACTGAGAAGGACAAACTCTATACCCAAAAATGACTGTGGACTCAGGGGAACAGCGGCACTATATTAAATACCCAGTCTGTCAGTTGTAATACTGAATCTAAAGTCACTGCATGTCTGGTTACTTTCAATTCAGAACACTAGTTGTGTCAGGCACATCTTAAATCATGTTCAGCAGGGGAGACTCTCCATGATTGACTCTCCACTCAAAGTTACTATCAGTTTGTCCTCCATGTAGAACTCACTTTAAACGATGCAGCGTCTTACTTAGCAGCTGTTATATGGACTGACTTACTGACCGTGTCACTTCCAGGGTGTTTACTTCCCAGGGAACCTGAATGTGACTAGAGGGCTTTCTGTAAAACCCTAACATAATGAAACAGTTGGAGGAAGAGACAGCCTCCCATGACTGGATTTAAGGATTTAGCCCTGGGTGAAATTGTCAACTGTTACATCTCTATGTCATTTGAGGAAGATTAGAAAATAATTTACTGCTGTAATCATTTGGAATCCTTTTATCTGAGGATAAAAAAATAGAAAAGAGAGAAATGTTGGTCTTTGGTCTCTCTCTCTCTCTCTCTCTCTCTCTCTCTCTCTCTCTCTCTCTCTTTCTCTCTCTCTCTGTCTCTCCCCTCCCCTTCTACTTCTATCTCCCTTTGTTATGTCTATGCATTTAAGTGTACACAGGGAATAAAATACGTACTTTATTTTCACTCTTTGACCTAGATTGTATTTCCTGTTTTTATTACCTACAATTTTTCTTTAGCTATCTTTATTTGCAGAGAGCATAACATTTGACTCAAACAAACAGGCAAATCAGACATGCTGAACATAGTAACCCGGAGCCATGAAAGATCGGAGCCAGTTAGCACAGCTTCAACAGTGAAGGAAAGAAAGCAGGGGCTTCTGAGGTAATGTGTCAGCTAGCTTCGTTTATAGTTAGCCATGGTTCAGCAGGCCTTGTAAAATCAATTATGCAGGTGACATTAAATAAGGAGCAAGCGTGTTTCATAAGCTGCATATGCTGGCACAGTTTGAAAAGACATTACTTTACTTTAAACAGAACCATATTGTGACCAAATTTATGTATTGATTTAATTGAATTAGCCAGTGTTAATATTGGCAAATTGCTGCTAAATTTATTTTGGCTGACAGGGGCTATGTTCTGTGAACTCTCCTTTTTTTAGGACTAGTTTGCAAAAGCCAAACAGATTATACCATATGTCAGGCATACAGTTTGATATTAGATTGTTAATTTTTTTTTTTACAAAGTTTGGTGGCTTCTGGTGGCTTCTATCTACATCTGCTTTTGCGTGAAAGGTACTTATGGAACTACATTATTATCAAAGTTTCATTCTTGATTGTCTTTTTAGTTCATATTTTGTGTAATCCATTGTAACATAATTAGAGCCTCCTGCATGTTACCTTGACACTGAAGTGGTTCTTTATAAAAATGTAAAATGAGTTCAAAGAAAAAATGTCAAGGAATATTACAAAGAAATAATGGTCTATATTGTAGAATTATATGCTTTCTAGAATGTTCCTCCCAGGGTGTGCCTGTATTTAACTACATCCCTGACATCGTAAGACACGTTTTAGCATAAAAATCTGTCATTTAAAACAAATGACGTTTCAACTGAGCGCTATTTTTATTCATTTTGAGTGCGCTACATGAAATGTCCACAGACAGCCTGAAATGGCAGACATTATTAGAGAGAGCTACTTACTACTTATGAATACTTATGTGTGGTTTTACCTTCAGACTGTAATTGTAGTCTGCTGTAAAAAGGAACAATTGAAAAAGCTTTATTACTAGACATCTGCAGGAAATTTATAATCACCTTCAGAGCACAAAAGTGAAACAGTAGTTCATGAAGTCTTTTTCTTCCATGAGTCTGGTTTTCATCCGATATCTGTTCAAAATTTCCCGTTCTCTTGCTTGACTGACGTTTCAGATATGGCACGTATTGAGTGCTTTGGTAAACACTACCATCATGAGGAGCACCAGGATAATGAAGGTTCTGCCTTTGTGTCGGTAAAGGCACTAAGAACTCCTGCAGCTCAAATGCAGCTTCCTCATTGCATTTGTGCCAGCATGGTGCTACAATCGATGATCAAAGGCTGGAACTTGACATGGGGGGACGGGAGTAGGCACCTGTTAATTGGAGTTTGACTCTTCATTCCCAGTGTGATCCCAAATACATATTCTTGTATTTTACACTCTTGTTATCAGTTGTGCCAGTGTAAAACAAATGCCAAATTTTGTCTTTTATCATTGTGCTGACAGTGTAGTCCTCTGTTGTTGTGTGTGTTTTTTATTAACATTCTCAATAACCTCAAATAAATCCCCAATATGTGTACATATGGCCCCCTATGGCTCTTTGTGTGTCTTAAATGTTCACTGTCTCCTATAGCTCCTGAGTGTCTTAAATGTTTACTGTCCCCTATAGCTCCTGAGTGTCTTAAATGTTTACTGACCCCTATAGCTCCTGAGTGTCTTAAATGTTTACTGTCCCCTATAGCTCCTGAGTGTCTTAAATGTTTACTGTCTCCTATAGCTCCCACATGTCTTAAATGTTTACTGTCTCCTATAGCTCCTAAGTGTCTCTAAATGTTTACTGTCTCCTATAGCGCCAATATGTCTTTAATGTTTACAGTCTCCTATAGCGCTTATGTGTATTAAATTTTTACTGTCTCCTATAGCTCCTAAGTGTCTCTAAATGTTTACTGCCTTTAGGAGCATTTCCCCTCACCCTAAGTGCACCACTCTAAGAGACAATTTAAGGAATATATGGGCGCGTGCCCTCTTTTACTTTTACTAGTGTTATTACTGGGTTGGCTGCGTCTCATTAACACAGATTATAGTGGGCACCTTGTTCTCCAGACCCACAGTAAAGCCCACTAAGGCTTCAGAGAAGAACATCGACTGTTGCTTTTTTACTCTCAGAAAAAGGTCCTTGTAAAGAGGCCAAAGGGGGAAGTTTATTGATGCACCGCAAATGGAAGTCATTTAGAGCTCATTCTGTGGCCCGTCCCCCAGGCCAGGGTTGCTATCCTCTCCCGCACACGCCGGGCAATAGGATCACTTCACTCACATAATCGCTTTGTGTTTTGAGGCAAGTTGTTTGGAGAGCATATTCGCAAAGTGCCCAGATGACAGCGGACAATCGGTGTCTGGCGTGATGTCTTTGTGATTACAAAGAAAAAACAAGTCGAAGGCATTTTAGAGGTTCAGTCATTTTCCACGTGTTGAACACTGAGTGCTTCAGTCATTAACCAATAAGTTTAACCAATAAGAACAAGATTAGGGCAGTGTTCCCAAAATTTGGTCCCATAGTACTCCTGAACTGTATATCTTCTACAGCCAACATGTCTCATGACAAAATGGGTTTAACTGTAAATGAAGCCTAGATTAGTGCAGGTATTAATATATGCAGTGTAGGAATATTCCAGGATTGGGGACATCTGGGTGAAAGAAACCACATGCAGCATTTATGAAGAATGTCACAACAATAGTGCTTATTTAGGGAGTGATTTGGACACCAAGTTTTGTCTGAGATCAGCATTCTTTCTTTGTTGGTAGACACATCTGGGTCCAATACTGATAACTATGGATTTAAACTTTGAGATCTGTGATAATTGAGTTTACCATAAGTCCAGCTGGGCACAGTATATATATTTAATAGTATACCCATTTATAGCAATACTCTAAATCTCACTAAAATTATTACTCCGTTTGGAATACTGTTCTTCGGGGTCAAAGCCAGTGAATCTATTTTTATGACAGTCAATATACACACTTTATGTAGAAATTCAGCACTAAAAATGCACGTAGCTTTGGAAGCAAAAGAAATACAGAATAAATCTAACCTTTCCACAAAAGCCACTCTCAGTCCAGGAGGCAATTTGCCCCCCAAATGCGGTTATGCATTATTATTATTTTTTCCTTCAGTTTTAGTCAGCAGAGATGTAAACACAGTTATGGTTGTCATGGATATCTCCATGAGACAACATTTGATCGGAGTTTTGCTCTCTGCGGTGGGTCCAGGCAATATTGCGTGCGCTTCAAAGGGCTACCGGCTGCTCCTAGGAACCGAGATGGCGACATTAGTATTCTGAATCTCACTGTCCCGCCGCATGTAAAATGACATCAAACATAGCTCCTTACCTGAGAGGAAGCAGCACTGGTAAATAACACAGACATTAGGGCCAATTAATAATGTGTCCTATCACTGAACCCCCCCCCATCCCTAATTTGTGGACAACGACTGGTCGCATATCAAAGCAGGGTCACGGTAGCGCCCTCCTCTTTCTCACAGATGCTTGGAGCACCTGGCCCTGTCTAGGAGGGGCTGTTTCAGGGTTGCTTTTGATTGTGATATAAGGACAAAATGTGATTTATTTAAAGACCTTTCCAATCAATTTGTTTTCCTGTTTGCTAATGTTGTGCTAATATGCTAATCAATCAATCAATATTTGTTTGTTTGTTTGCTTTTTTTTTAACTTTGCAGAGAATATGGAATCACTAAATGAACTAACTTATGGCCAGAGGGCCCATTCATACATCAGGGCTTTTACAATTACTCAATACATCTGTATAAATGCAGAGCTGTAATCTAAAATATTTTTTTGCTCTTATTCTTTGCTTTAAAAAAAAACTGAAAGGGAGACTCAAGCTGTCTACAACTGTCTCAAACTTCTTCAGGGGTCCTTAGTGCAAATATCTGTTTTGAGTCCTCACACACATGAGCCGGGTGACCTGGTGCAGGAGTCTCTGGGGAGTAGACCATGAACCTCTCCCTGGAGGAGTACACATTTCACTTTGTTTGGTGTTTGATTATGGCCAAAGCCTTTCAGTTGCTGTGAGACCAGCACCAGCTGTCAGTAGCACTTTAATTCTTCAGCTCATTTAGACCTGTTCAGTTTATTTATTTGTTTTGTTTTGTTTTGAGCCTACCCCCAGCATGTGTCTGGGATTCAAACAGTTATATATTAAGGATCAGGATTAATCATGTTTCTGGTCCTGTACATAGGAAGAATGAAATCCGTGCACCTTTGGGAAATTAAGTTGCCTATGCAACATCAGTGGGCAAACACAGTCTGCGCTCCTGCTATGATTAAAATGATAATAATCTGATCAACCAACAATGGCTCCTCTCACCAATTTCCATAGGAAAATTAAACCTTCTGTGTACTTCTATGCCGATGGATGCTAGTAGAGAAATGTAATGAAAGAAGCAGTCATCAGACTCATATAAGCATTCTAAATGAGCAAGCCGTGGATACAGACATGACCGACAGCCTCTACAGGCAAAACACTCGCAGAGAACGAAAATGAGTTCCACTGAATTGCTCTTCTAGAGAGAGATTGTGTGTGTGTGTGTGTGTGTGTGTGTGTGTGTGTGTGGGTGTGTAAGAGAGAGAGAAAGGGAGAAGGGGAGAGAGAGAGTCTTGTGCTGCTTCTGGGGTCATCTGGTGCTGGAGCTTTTAGTGTGGTCTTTAGGGATTTCCAGTCAGTTTGGTTCTGTTCACCTCTCACTGAACTTGAACCAGGAAATAAAAGACTGCAGAACTCCTGATTACCTGCCGCAGGCGTGTTGAAAGCCAGGCCAAAACACACGGACAGACTGAAGGCCCTCAAGGACCTACCGGAGCCACCTGAAGCCAGAAATAAGTCTATACTTTTGACGAACATTGCAAAGAATTTAACCCAACCTCCACGATACACTTTCAGTCAATCAACAAGTACAGTGTGCAGAAGATAAGTAATTATTACTATTATTAGTTAATTAGCCGTTTCGCTGCAGCATAAAAAGTCATCCATCACAGTAAATGAAGCTGGCCCAGTTCCTGAAACATGTCCACCCCACTACAGAGTGCTTGTTGTGCTATTAGTCAATTATTCGAAAAGTTTCGGTTGCTGATTGTATTGACTTATGCATCCATCAGAATTTTTCCACTTCATGTTATCAAGCCTATAGTGAATGACGCACAAACCCTTTGCAAAAAGAATTAGGTCGTTTATTGAAACTGGCATTGCAGCATCAAACTCAAATGCAGTATCTGGTGTGTCATACCATGTGCAAACCTGTTGTTAATTGCTAGTGGGTTTTAAATCAAAGGCTGAACCGGATATTGTTTGAGTGATGCAACATAGATGGGCTATAATCTTTAACTGTACACATGCGAGACATGCAATAAAGTTTCTGGTAAATGTAGAAAGCCCTGAATACATTTTGAGAGTAGATCCAGTTTCCTGATGGAATATCTGAGGATTTATTTTTGCATGGACGTGATGCCAGTCACTGGCTGTAGGGGCATCTCCAGTGCAAAACCCTGTGCTTTTGCTTTTTGTAGACTGTACAAAAAGCTTTTTTGTAACTTTTTGTAGATTGAATAGCCTTGTATATTGCAAAGTCCAAGGTTCAGACGCTCAAAGTCGCAAGCATGGTTTTGTAATTGGCAGTGAAGCATGTGTTCTCTGGCTGCATGTCTTATGACTACAAGTCCTTGACATGTTGTGGGTACTATAGACCCAATGTGACGGTGAGTGCGGCTGGAAGGACGAGGCACGAATCCACTCCGGCTTTGCACTGACGCACGTTTATTAATTACGCAGTGCGGATGCGCACGTTCAATTGTGACACTTAAAGACGTAAACATGTAGAGTTCAACAACGACGAGCACAGGACACTGCGAGAACGCACATTAAATAGACAAACCACATAAACCCCACGTGATGACGAGACGAGCCACAGGTGAGACGTATTATCACAAGACGCACCCGCAACCACGGAGATCCACTGACACAGACGAGTAGACGCAGACGACGTAAACACACGCCCAAAAGGAGGGGTCGGGGACCGTAACGTGACACCCAAGCATTACTAGAAGACAAAGTCAAGAAACCAGATGACTCAGCTGGTGTATTTTTATTTTATCAAATCAAATTTAGTTGGACTATATAAAGGAAAGCATGTAAACAGTAAACACTGGTCTTCATCATGGATGTTTCTATTGCAATCTTTTTTTTGTACTCTTTTATTCCCACTATAATCAGACTGTGATCAGACTGCAGGTGCTGGCAGAGTAGATATGATTTGCTGGAAAGTTTGTCACTGCATGCTGTTAAAACAAATATGGCCACACAAGAGCCAACTGTGCACAAAAGACTTATGATGCAATTAGTATGATTACTAGAATAATGTTTCACAGTAAAGAAATGCTACACTGCATGGGTTGCTGTGGTTGCTAATGATTTCAAAGGCTGGAAACATATTCTAGAAGGTTTGCATTGAATTTTTGCAGGTTGTGAGTTATTAATATAATCATTACTGTCGGCACGTATTGTAATTCATTGTGCAAGTGACAAATATAATGTAGCATAATCTATATATGAATATACAGTATATTAAACTGTATATTAAAGCATGATTCCTTCAATACACATTGCAGTATAGGCAGACATAAATAGACACAAAAAAGTCCTTAAAGACTCTACTGCATTTTGAAAAGCATGTTGTGTAGTATTATATAAGTAAGTGGACTGTCTGGCTCCCATTTTCAGTGTATTTAAAATTGGAATACCCACATACTTTGGTTGAACTGACAGTATATTGGCCTTGCCTGCCTTGCCGCTCTTCTGGGCATTTGTCCTCCATCTCACTCCACCTCACTCCAGTTCCAGTTCACTTCTCCATCTCACTCCACCTCACTCCAGTTCCAGTTCACTTCTCCTCCATCTCACCCCAGCTCACTCCAGCTCCAGCTGACTTTCCTGGATCTCCTTGTTTTCTTTCCCTCTCCATCTCATCTCAGTTTCTCTCTCCATCTCTCAGTTTCTCATCTCAGTTTCCCTCTCATTCTCACGCTCTCTGGTCTCACTCACTTCCCCGAGGTTTCCCTCAGTCCCTCAGTTTCTGTCCTCCCCTCTCAGGTCCTGCTAAGCTTCGTCAGCCCCGTTTCCTTCTCCATTCTCTGTCTGTTTCTCTCTATCTTGCTCTCTTTTTCAATTCAATTCAAAAGTTATTCGTGTGATGCCTTTTACAATGCGTGTTGTTATTAAGCAGCTTCACAGAAGTCATATACAGGCCCATAATGAGCAAGCCAAGGCAACGGTGTCAAGGAAATATTCCCCCATAGGAAGAAGACACCTTGAGATGAACCATGGCTCAGAAGAGGAACACATCTTCCTCTGGTTGACACTAGACAAACTAAAAACACAATGAAATTTTTTTTTGCTTTTTTATTTTAATTCACTGTAAAATGTATGAATAGTCCTATTCAGAATCCACACTATAAATAACTAACTGCAGTCTAGCAGGAGACCCAAAGGTAGTGGTATGGGCTCTTCACTAGTCTCTCTCCAGAAAAATTGTGGAACATGCAGATTAACCAATCAGGAAGGGTCCATGGTGTCCAGGCTGGTCTGAAGGGCAGACATGCAGGAACTCTCCTTCAAATCATGCTTGTAGCTCAAATCGCTGAGCTACAACAGGAGAGCCAGCACAGTCCTGAGAACTCTCCAAGGTGTTAGCACCTCTCCATTCTTTCTGTCTCTATCTGGACTCACTCGCTTTCTGCTTTGCGTCCTCTGCAGCCTTTCTGTCTTCTAATCTCATTCTTTTCTCCTCTCTTATGCATTTCCGAATTTCCTGTTGTCTCCCCTTGTCTTAGCGTTATCTCATCTTCAAGTACTTTTCTCTCAATAACCACCATCCATTGCTTCTCCCCTGTTAGTAGGCTGGTTTTCAATTCACTTCATATCTCTAATGCTTCCTTCCTCATTCTTTTTAATATAATTCATTAGGTTTCTTTGTCACTCTCATTCTTCCTGTATCTTTCTCCATCGTTCTGTTTGAGTACCTTCTGTCATCCCACTTCTCTCTGTTCCTGTCTTTCTCAGTTTCTAATTCCCTTCATTTCACAGTTGCACAGTTCTTTATATCTCGTTTCACTGTCTCTCTGTCTCTCTCCAGTTGGTTTCTCTGTTTTGGGTCTCTTTCATCATCTTGTTTTCACCTGCTCTCCCCTGTAAGGTTCTTCCACAGCTCTGCCTCCTTCTTCATGAGTGGCCCTTGTGGTGCCTCATTTGAAGCTCCATCATTACTCCTCCATGTGTCTCAGGAGCTCACCTTTCTCTGCTCCGTGCTGCCTCGTCTCCAGGGCCTCCACACTGCTCACTCCCTGCAGCACATATTCGGGGCTCTACCTCTTGTATTGCTCAAAAAAAAAACAACAAAAAATAAAAAATAGACCCTTTCATCCTCCCATGCAATCTTCACGTTCTTTACCGCAATATCAACTTGGGTTTTCTCTCTCTCATCTGTGGCACCCTCATCTCGTACCTCTTTAGTCTGTATGCTGTCCATCACCCCTTCTCAACTATTCTCTCTTCCTGGTCTACTGCCTTCTTTTCAAGCTCTGGGATTTTGCTCCCACTCCAGGCCTGGTTGATGAGCTTCAGTCAAGCAGATAGGCTACTTCTTTTAATCCCACAATGCAGTGGTGGCTCAACCACCCTGGAATAATGACTGCCCGAACTTTTCTCCATGACTGCCTGCTCTGGTGTCCTGTTCTAATGGCCTGCTTCAAGTGGCCTTTGCCTACTGCAATTCTAATGCTACTCATGCAAGACCCTAGTAAGGTTTTGAGCATTTGCCTCTTAGCATCTACTGTAAGTGCAGTTCCAAATCTAGATTTATTTTTCAGTGGAATTTTAAAACTACTCAGATAACTCAGATAATGTCCCACTTAGTCCTTTTTTTAAAATATAATTTCCACATGTTGTTATCACTATTATAACTCAAATATGAGAATATGGTAACTCGTTATAGCATTATTATACGCTATTTGAATTATGTTATCCTCACATTTTCCGAAAATCATACTCTTTAGACAAAATAAACACTAATAGTGCATTATGGAAAAGCTAAGAATATCATATTACTTCCTATGTGGTAAAGAAATTTTAGGCAATTTACATAAAGAGAACTTGCTTTTAAAATGAATTATCATTCAGTATAAATTATTTAGGCTCCACAAAGATGTTGTTTTCTTTATTTGGATGCTTTGTTTAAATTGTCTTTTAATTCTGATTATGTATCTGAAAGAGTCATTTAATCATAAAAAATGATTGGCCTAAAGGAGTTCTGCTAACAGACAACATAAGTCACAGACAACTTGAGAAATAAGACTCTGAAAACATTCTCCTGTATCAATGCTTGTTCTATTCATTCTGGATTACTTCAGTGCACATGTTGAAGCATGCAATGGTCATTTCCTCATCCCAAACAGTTTATTGAAACAAAAGCCAACAACAGTGGTGGGTATACCCCAACAAAAAATGTCACTGTCTCAATAACTGGTCATGTGCCACTGAGCATCAATTACAGCTGTTCACAAGTTGATTTATTGAAGGGCCCTCAGGTCATTGAGGTTCTGGGGTACAGTTACGAGCCTCTAAATGACGACTCAACTGATCCCAATGGGATTCAGTTCTGGAGAATGTGCAGGCCACTACATTTGAGGTACCCCGGTCTCCAGTAGCCGTTCTATATTGGTGTGACTTTGGTGAGCTGGAACATTGTCGTCCATGAAGATGAAATTAGGACTGTGTTGTTCATGCAGAGACACAATGACTAAATAAATGATGTTATTCAAGTAGTATGGGCTTGTAACAAAGTGTAGGACTGTTCTGTATTGACTAGACACACCACCCCACACTATAACACCACCACCACCACCACCACCATCACCAAAGGCTCGTCTGGTGACATCAGTCGCTGATGCATAATGCTCTTCTTGATGTCTTCAACATCATTGTTGGCCATCATTTCTTCTCAATCCACTTTCATCAGTGAATCAACTTTCATCAGGTTCACTGGCCTATGCAAAACAATGACACCTGGGCCTGGAGGTGTGGTCAGGAACCCTTGCAGATCGTCTACCACGCAGACCACTCTGATGGTAATGGTTTCAAATGGTCTGACATGACACGTGGGCACCTCTCACCTCCCTGAAAGGTGCCTGGAGTTGTGTGGCATTCATCATCTGGTTCCAAAGGGTACAGTTCACATTAAAGTGGTAATCAGTGTGGGATGTGGCCAAAGTGTGTCCACTTCTACACCTTTCTGTGACTCTTCCAGTGTCTCTGCATCCCTGTTGCAACCTGCTGATGGTACTCAGTGGCCACTTCCGTCTGAGAACATCCTGTTTGAAGCTTCGTTATGGCATGGTACTGTTTATTAATTGTTAGGTGTCATCTTACTCTCCTGATGTCAAAATGTGAACAGCATGATGAGGAGGACTGTTTAAATAAATTCTAATTGAAGCAGGAATTTAATTGGTCGATTCATGGGTCAAACACCTGTTGTGAATTTTGCCATTAAGCACCTTGTTAGACAACAGCAAGGTGTGCAAAAAGTACTGAAACATTGAACAATTGGACATGCGCATTCAAAAGTTTAGAGAAAGTCACATTACATTCACCTGTAAATGTGCATTTTAGGTTCATCCTGAAAATTGACCTGAAGTCCAAATATCTCTAACTTTTTGAGAGTAGTGCGTGTAGCTTCTTCCTACTCTCTATTCATTGCAGACAACCATCTGCTTGGAGTGGGTGATCACTACTCTTGTATTAGAAGAAATTAGAGGAGTTTAGCTTCAGATGCCCAGGACCCATTCAGCAGTCTGGTGCTCAGTGGTGGTCCCCATTAAATGGTCAGTACCTGCAGTATGTTTTGCATGAAGTGGAGGTGCACTGTGGATTCCTCCTTTTTATATTCATCATATCATAAATCAGTATCATAGCCATATGGCACTTGCAGAGGAGGGCTATTTGTATAGATACGCTTTCGACAGACTCTCATTGTGAGGATCCCTTATGTTTTATAGAGATAACCTAGCTCACACTAGCAAGGCTTTGAGAGTGTGTGACCCCGATATCCTTGACTACTTCCCTCATAAATCAATAAGATGGAGATTCCATTAAAACCACACATGTGCGCACGCACACACACACACACACACACACACACACACACACACACACACACACACACACACACACACACACACACACACAAGCACACACACACACACACACACACACACACACACACACACACACACACACACACACACACACACACAAACAGATTATCTCCAAAGTAGCAGTCTTGGTGGTCCCTAATTGGCAACATGTTGCCATTTCTGCCCCACTGATCAGCTAATGAAAGGTGGAAGTAGTAATATGAATGAATACCCAGCCTGTGGCAACCTGTGCCCTTGTCCTCTATGGGAAAAACTAGCCCAGCCCTCTGTGTCGAACAAACTTTGTTTGAAGGACATAATACAAGAACAACACATACATATTTATGAACTTTGGGAACATCTAGCTTTCAGCTAAGGATACTTATATGAACTCTGACCTGCATTTTGCTGTAAATGTAAATAACTTTTTTGGAAGATGGAAAAAAATGAGACATGAATCTCTTACAGATCCTGATTGATATCTACAATTATACAATATATTTCCTTGTAAAGAGATGCACGAAAGAACTTACTCGGTAGAATTACTACAGAAAGCACCCCGCCCCCCCACCTTGTTACAGTACAGCCTGTGATAACTACACACATACACAGTTGTTTGGTTGGATCAGGCTTTCACTGATTGAATGAATGCTAACCTGACGGTAGGACAGAATGACTGATCAAATGTCAGAGAAATGTCAGCTCCCTTTGGAGTTCAATTAAAGCTGAGCAAAGGGGTCACTCAGAGTTCAGCATGTGAGGCAGAAAAGGGCCAGGGCTTCGCTTCTGCCGATTGATTGGTGACAAACGGAAAATGCCAAGCTTTTCACAGTTTATTCACATCCATGCTTGTCTTGGAGAACAAAAATATTGATTTTATGTTTCCTCTTGACTGTCTTAGGAGAAAAAAAATGATTTAAAGAAATGGAACTGTTATTATAAGATATTCCAGTAAAAGTAAGAAAGTGCATGTAAGAGTTGAGGTGGCTCTTTAAATGTCACTGCTTCTTAAAGTAATGTTAATGAGCACAATTAAACTGGATAGTTTGAAAATGTAAGATTGGAATATAAGATTTATCTTCAAAGTCATCAAAGTCCAAAGACACATTTTCTTCAAAAGTAGAACAGTTCCAAAATAAAACAAGATTTTCTGTTTGATTCTATATTGTGGGGATGGCTAGTGCACTTGGGGGAAGTTCACCTTGTTTTAGTACAAATGTTGAACAGTGTCCCAAATCCCAGTGCCCCCTAATCTCCCAAGTGCTCTTCTTTGGGACCTCAAACAAAGGTAGTGATTTCGTCCAAACCTCATTTCTGAACCGGGGTTTGTTTTTGGGATACATGCTTGCTTGTGAAACTAAAGCATAATTACCTAACCTGAAATACTTGTAACGATTATTCTTGTTCTTTACAAAATGAACTTTAACTCACAGTAAGAGGGAATTTTTTGCACCTCTTGGGGTAAGGTGTACATCTGTGTATGTAGAGATGTCTTGACAACTTCTTACAAAAAGTACACCATGGTTCTCCTTCTAGTGAAATATGGAGTCTGTCTACTTTTAGGGCTTTGAGGCCCTAACCAGAAGAGGTGTCCTTAACAATGCCTGCAGGCTGCCAGTCATATAGTTCCTGTCTTTAACACTGAGGACTGTCTTACCGTTCCCCTCCCCTTAATGGAAAATTCTGGAACACCGGAGTCATCCACCAGAAGATTTGTCAGCTCGTTTAGGTGCATATTAGGGCCACAGATAAAGTGCCACCTTGTATGTCTGAGGTTTAATCCTGCAAGTCCAGCCGTTAGTAATTGAGAGCAATGCTTATTAAAACCCCAGTTCTGTCATTTCCAATATAAGCCCTGGTCCTTTAGTAAACATTTCCCGTGTGGCCTGCCCATAACCCTGCTGCTCAGTGAACGCGTGGCCTTGAGACCGAGCGGCACATAAAGTCATGGCCAGATCTGCTGAAGTCGCAGCTGACTGAAGGCAAGTGTGTCTGACTGGAACTGGGCTGCATCTGTATTCAAATCTGAATCATAATGGCTCTATTTGGTTAATGGGAACACAATAGCTTATGATCGTGCCGCAGGACAATTGTCAAAAATTACTCAAAAGTGACACAAAAGGGACAGATTCACGAAAGTGATGACCTGACACTTCACGCACAAGCTTAGTCTCTGCAATCGCTTTTTGAGTAAAATTGTCTTCCTTTCTGCTTAGTGTGCGTTCTTATTTTGAGGTAGATGATGCTAACATTAGGGGTGTATTCAACTAAGGATTTTCATAGTCGAATCTGATTCGTCAGCTTTTCCCTTTAGTCGACTAATAGTTGAATCGGGGTTCTTATTAATTTTTTTGAGCACCGTAAACGGGATCCCGTTCTCATTCAGGACTTTTTCCTCTTCAAAGTAAAAACCTAAAACACTCAGATAAATGAATAAATACGGTAGGTTGCCTTTATTCAGCTTTTATTTATTTACTTATTTTTTTATGAAACGTTAGAGAACATTAACCGTCAGTGCGCAGTGCGTATATCGAACTGTCAGACAGGCACTGTGCAAAATGTCAAAAATATGCGACGAGACGAGACGACACGACCGAAACAACAAACGGCTGAACTGTTTTTTTTTTCACCTTACGCGTTTTAAATGGTATGCCATGTTGGTTGTTGTCGTGTGAAATGAAAGACGTTGATGACATAACTTACACTTTACTTTGTTTGATTCATCTTTATCAAAATACTTTTTAAGTTTTTTAGTAGCCATTATAATCTCGGCAGATGCTGCGTATTCTGTAGCGTGTTCAGCTCCGTGCAACTGCAGGGTGTGATTTATTAATGTGTAGTAAGGAAGATGCCTATTGTTAATGTGCAAACATCATTTAAAAATATTTATTAACAGAAATTAGGATGATTTTATTTGACAAAAGGCTATATATAACGAAAACAAAGACATGTCCTGTAACAACTAATGCTTAGCTGCATCCTTGGGCCCCCCCATGCAGTTAGAATGGTACATTCGACTATGACGTTCATAGTCGACTAGGGGGTCTAGTCGACTATAGTCGAATCAGCGACTATTGCAGGTCACCCCTAGCTAACATATTGTAGCGTGTCGGCGGGAGTGAGAGTACCAGACAGGTGTTGAGTGTTCATCCTAACTCTTTATTGACACAGAAGGGAAAGAGTCACACATTCACTCAACGTTTTTGCAGACCCCTTTACATAAACCGTTCAAACCAGGTCATCACACTCCCAACATAACATAACCACGGTGAGCCTAACAGTGCTAAAATAAACAGGAGTAACTGTACGGAACAGACACGTATGACCAAAACACATAATAAAAACCACATAATAACATAGTCCATCACATTTAAACGAAGAACATTCACTCTTTAACGTGCCGCAAGTGCTCATGGGAGGTAGCGAACTCCATGCTCCACCCCTATAACCAGTGGCAACACCACATAGCTCCCCCCCAAAAGGTCAGCCGTCCCGGCGACCCATAAAACAGAGAAAAAAAAAGGAAAAAAAACAACAGTCACCTTAAAGAAAGAAACAATAATCACAGGTCCACCTCAAACTCCATGAGACGGCGTGGCGGCCTCCGCGTCCGCTGAGGCCGGGCAGGAACAGTCAGTGGGGAGACGTGGGCAGTTGGAGGTCCCGGGGGCGTGACGGCGGTCGGTGGTGTCAGGAGGTCGGTGCACTGTCCAGCCCCCGGCAGCTTAGGTCTGTAGGGGGCAAGACGGTCACGGTGAACAACCAGGCGTCGCCTGCCCCAACGAATCCTGTACACTACCTCCCCCAGTCGTGACAAAACTGTGCAGGGTCCCACCCACGCAGACTGCAACTTCGGGCAGAGACCCTTCTTGCGTTGCGGGTTAAACAGCCACACGCTTCCATTCACCTCCAGCGGCTCCCCCGCACAGCGTGTATCATACGCACGCTTTTGCTTTGCGCTAGCCTCCCTCTGGTTCACCCTGGTCATCTCGTACACCCCATGCAGCGTGGACAGCAGGTCGGTGACAAACTTCGGTCCGGGCTCGTGACCCGCCCCCCCGTTTGGGGGTGCACCGAAAACCAGATCCACGGGGGTACGTAGCTCACGGCCAAACATCAGTAGCGACGGGGTAAACCCTGTTGTCTCCTGTACCGCGGAGCGACATGCTAGCAACACAGCAGGCAGGTGCCTGTCCCAATCGCGCTGGTTCGCGCTCGTGACCATCGCGAGTTGTGTAGCCAACGTTCTGTTGAAACGCTCCACCAGCCCGTCACACTGAGGGTGGAGCGGAGTGGTCCTGGTCTTGCGCACACCCAAAACCCGGCAGACTTCACTCATGACTTCCGATTCAAAGTTTCTGCCCTGGTCGCTGTGTAGCTCTTCAGGCACCCCGAAACGGCAGAAGAATTCAGACACCAGTTTGTCAGCCGTAGTGACCGCGCTTTGGTCGGGCACAGCGTATGCCTCCGGCCACTTTGTGAAATAGTCCACCGCGACCAGGACGAAACGATTGCCCGCATCAGTCACCGGGAACGGCCCTAACACATCGACCGCCACACGCTCCATCGGGCTGCCGGACTGTAACGGTATCAGCGGTGCTCTCGCCGGTCTCGCCGGTCCCTTCTTCGCGGCGCAAGCGTCGCAGCAATGTACAAACAACTCCACATCCGTACGACAGCCTGGCCAGTAGAAGCGCTGGCGCAATCTCCGCAGCGTCTTCGTGATGCCGAAGTGTCCCACGCCTGGTGCCCCATGAACCGCCTGCAAGACCGTGTTGCGTAATCTGCGGGGGACCACGCTTTGAGTAACGCAGCGCTGGCCCACCGGGTCCACCCAAACCCGACACAGGACGCCGTTCACGAGCTTCAAGCTACCCCAATTAGACCGCAGTGCCCTGGCGATGGGACCCAGAACCGTGATATCAGCCCAGTCAGGCACCGACGACGACTCTAATGCCCGAATTGCCCACTCAACTTCCGGGTCTGCCTGCTGTATTACACCAAATTGGTCGAACGGCACACAAGTGACGACACCCAGCCCAGGCTCGGTGCGTGTAATCACAGCGCAACGCCCGACCTCCCCGGAGTTTGTTTCAGCGCGCAGACAGTACCTACACTCGGATTGTGCACATGGTCTGCGTGATAGCGCGTCCGCGTTACCATGGCTGCGTCCGGGACGATGCACGATTTGGAAGTCGAACTCCTGCAGCCTGGCCAACCACCTCGCAAGTTGGCCCTCTGGTTCGCGGAAACGCATCAACTATTGCAAGGATGCGTGGTCGGAGCGCAGCAGAAACTGCCCGCCGTACACATATGGACGGAAGTGTTCCAGGCCCGCAACCACGGCTAACAGCTCCCTGCGGGTAACGCAGTAATTACGTTCGGCCTTATCCAGGCGCCGGCTGAAATATGAGACGACGCGTTCAACCCCGTCCTGTACTTGTGACAGCACCGCTCCCAGACCGTGGTCACTCGCGTCCGTATCCACTATAAAGCGTACGTCCATCCTAGGGTATGCGAGAACTGGCGCACTACACAGCTGTTGTTTTAGCGTGCAAAAGGCTCTCTCTGTCTCAGCCGACCAGCGAAATCTCACACCGCCCTTAGTCAAGTTATGTAGCGGAGATGCAATTTCCGCGAAGTTTTTAATGAAACGGCGGTAGTACGACGCGAGTCCCAGGAAGCTGCGTACCTGCTTGACACTACTCGGAGTGGGCCACTCGCGAACCGCCTCTGTTTTTTTTTTGGGTCCGTTTCGATCCCTGCCCCGCTCACTACGTGCCCCAAGAAGTGCACCCGATTCTGCAGCAGGTTGCACTTAGCCGGGTTAAGCTTCAGGTTTGCTGCACGGATCAACCCCAATACGAGCTCCAAATTTGACAGCGCCGACTCAAAATCAGATGCGTGAACCAAAACGTCATCCAGATAAACCACGCACGTAGTCTTCGGGACCCCGTTAAGGACGCGTTCCATCAACCGCTCGAACGTGGCTGGAGCGTTACACAACCCGAATGGTAGGACGGTGAACTGCCATAACCCGGTTCCTATTGTGAAAGCAGTCTTCTCTCTGTCAGGCTCCGCCAGAGGCACCTGCCAGTATCCGCTGCGCAGATCTAGCGAGCTAAACCACGCCGAACCAGACAGTAATTCTAGCGAGTCATCGACGCGCAGTAATGGATACGAATCTACTTTCGTTACCGCGTTAAGCTGTCTATAATCCACGCAGAAACGCCAAGACCCATCCTTTTTCTTTGCTAGTGCGACGGGTGAGGCCCACGGGCTCGTGGAAGGCTCGATCACGCCCATCTCAGCCATCTCGTGCAGCTGTCGTTCTGCAGCCGCGCGCTTCGCAAATGGCAATCGATACGGCCGTAATCGAACTGGCTTAGCGTCGGCCGTGACGATTTTGTGTTCCGCCAACCCCGTCCTCGTGCAGTCTCGCTCCGTACTAGCAAAGGTGTCTCTGAAACGCTCCAACAGGTCCCACAGTTTCCTTCCCTGCGGAGCGGAGAGGTTCTGACTACTACGCTCCCACAATTCATGTACCGGGTCCGTGCTAACTATTTCAGCCATGTTCAGCTTTTTCACCCTCCGCCCGTCCGATGCCGACCCTCCACATAACTCCACAAGTTCACCGTTAAGTGACAACGTACCCTGCCCACAATCAATAACGGCCCCAGTGCTCTTGAGAAAGTCGAGTCCTAAAATACATGGGTCCCCGATTTCCGCTAGCCAGAACCGGTGGGGATACGGACCCTGCCCAAAGTCAACATCAGCTAACCTACACCCCAACAGTTTGACACGCTCCCCGGTAACGGTGGCTAGACAAACCCGTTCGTTTGGCATACTAGGTTGGCAAATCGTAGTATCTGGTAAAACGTCGGGGCGCAACAACGAAACTGATGAGCCGGTATCAATGAGGGCTCTTACCGTGGTCTCACCGAAGCCGCAGTCAACGTACTGTCCGCCGTGTCCGAGGAAACGCGAGGTAAACACAGAGGGCAACGTGTCGTTATCGGGGGCCAACCCGACCCTCATTGGGCGGCCCCATTCCCGTTTCCCGGCGCCTCGCACTGAGATGATTTGTGCCCACGTTGACCGCAGCGCCAGCACACTACAGGACCACCAGGGGGGGCACGAGCTCGCCTCGTCCCGGAGCCGATTTGTTGGGGTGCCCTCCAGGGGCCAGGGCATCCAGACAGGATCAACTCCGCTCTCTCAGCTTCGCACACAGCCGCCTCCAGCGAAACCGGATCAGCCAAGCGAACGTGTGTTTGAAGCTTGCGCGGTTCCAACGCGTTCAGGAACTGACCAAGCGCTAGCTGGAGTTGGACATCACGTGGGAGGGAGGGGTAAGCCTGTTGCACCAGCAGAAAAATTTCGGAAGCCAGGACTGAGATCCGTTCCCCGTGTCCGCGACGCCGGCCAGGCAGGAGTTGTCTAGCGGCCGCTTCTGGCGGTTGGTGACCGAAGCGGGCTCGCAGTGCGGATTTCAGCACTTGAAGGTCGTGGCGATCCTCGGGTGGCAGTTCGACCAGCACGCTCAGTGCCGTGTCCTGCAGAGCCAGGCACAAGTGAGCTGCCGTTTCGCTCCCGGACCATCCCGCGAGCTTCGCCACGATGTCTAACTGCGCTTCGAAACCCGCCCAGTCGGTGTTCCCGTCGAAACACGGCAGGCGTAGAGGCGCGGCTACGTGTGCGCAGGTGATGGGCGCTGTCGTCGATGTTGCGTTGGGTACTTCCCTGCATCTCTCGCGATGTAGTGCCCCCTCCGGCATCCTAGGTTGGCATAACTGGCTTGGAGCGAAGGCAGCCGATCCTGATGTGTCCGTCTCCGCTGGCCCGTCCCCGTGCCTCGTCTGTCCGTTCGCGCGGGTCATCACCAAACCAGGGGCGTCCTCGGCCCCCTCCATCGAGCTTGACTCCGCGGGTCCCGCTGCGGACCTCCACACCGACCTAAGCGCTTTCGTCGTTTGCTTCTTTATTGCCCCTAGCTCAGAGAAACTATGGCCGTCCGCTGTCAGCCGGGGGAAGTTCATCTCTCCCAACTCCCGCTCTAAACGTTCGATTTCCTCCGTCAACCGGTCTCGGAGGACCACTTCTGACACCAATTGTAGCGTGTCGGCGGGAGTGAGAGTACCAGACAGGTGTTGAGTGTTCATCCTAACTCTTTATTGACACAGAAGGGAAAGAGTCACACATTCACTCAACGTTTTTGCAGACCCCTTTACATAAACCGTTCAAACCAGGTCATCACACTCCCAACATAACATAACCACGGTGAGCCTAACAGTGCTAAAATAAACAGGAGTAACTGTACGGAACAGACACGTATGACCAAAACACATAATAAAAACCACATAATAACATAGTCCATCACATTTAAACGAAGAACATTCACTCTTTAACGTGCCGCAAGTGCTCATGGGAGGTAGCGAACTCCATGCTCCACCCCTATAACCAGTGGCAACGCCACAATATTTACAAATGCTTATGTTTTAAGAATATTCTTATTTTTGTGCATTGCCTCTTCCACATTGATTTTCATAATTTCCACACTATCTCCACAATATAGCCTACCATTAAACTAACTCAATTAGCACTGGTAGTACAGATAATCTTTTCTCAGTCATTGTGTGTAGATAAAAATACTGTGTCTTCGATGCCAGTGTGCACAGTTATTAATAATTCAAGAACCTGGGCAGGGAGAAATCTTTCTTTGAAGAGAGGTCCACATTTGGTTCAGTTGGTAGACTTTGCTGCCCTGTGGATCAAACTGCCTCAGTAGTTGGATAATTTTGAAAATGGTTCATCAATATGTATGAATACCAAAATGTTCCTTTTATATATTTTTTATATTCCTTTATTTCTTGATTGTGCAGCTGTGCACTCAAAAGTTAACAGTTAGACACCATGCTGCAATCTAATTGAATTGCAGTATTAGTCACTTCTGATGCATCCTTATGATAGTGGCCACACAGCAAGAGGCTTTTGACTGCATTTGAAAATATTCATTCCTTTGTAGATGCAAAATGTCATATTTGAATCAGGATCAATCCCTGGTGTTTCCTTATGCGTTCTGTAGCAATGAAAGGTTTTCATTCTAATCACTTTAGTCACACAAGTTGTTGATAATATTTGATACTTTAATGTGTGTTACTTTAAAGATGGCCCGCACCATTATTTTCCCTAACTAATGCTTTTCTGTTGGGATGAGGTTTTGACATTTAAAGGTATACAGTTTTTATCTATTTGTCAGAAATGTAATTTTTGTTATCATTAGTATCCCACTGAAACTCCAAGCATGATCTCTGAAGTGTCTCTCTGATTATTCTTGGGATGTCCAACCCGGGATGTCACACTGTAGACAGCAGTGTAATAAAACTAAGAAAGATGTCATCATAGTTGATACATAATTTGAGCCTCTGCCCCCAAAACGCACATGCCAAAAAGCTTTGTTTATCAAATCTAAGAGCTCTTAAAGCTGTTAAATTTGATAAGCCAATACATTCTGTGAAAAGACACTTTGGTCAGCTTCAAGCATTGCTTTGATAAACTTATTTCTGCCATTTAATGAACTAGAGGCAGTTTTACATGCTTTTACCATCTTCTGCCCTTCATCTTGTGACTCTCTCTGTGTGGGAGTAGGACAGTCTGTTTGTCCTCACTCACACATAGTCCACAACACTGCTGACAGACTCCTGATTCACACCAGGAAAAGGACCATCTCTCCCATCATGGCGTACATTCACTCGTTGTCTGATAAATATGGAATAGATACTCAGGTTCAGTTTTGGTTGTACTGCATGAACTGATTCCAAATTACATTAGCTGTATTTTTGTTGTGAACTGAACCTTAACCCTCTCGTTTCTAGTCTTTCTAGTCTAGTCAGTTACCTTGTCCACAATCTTTTACGCAAAGTTTGAATTGTATTTGAGCCTCTGTAGAATGATGATGGTAATGATGATCATGATGATGACGATTAAGGTATTTAAACGTTTTTTACTTCAATCATTTGTATTCCAATATGCATCATTTTGTCAACTCCTTAAAGGGATTCATCTTTTGCCTCCTCCATAGGACACTGCTCCAGTGGAACTGTGCAACATTTAGGTGTTCAGAACACTTCAAAAGAGCAGCAGTAGTTTTTTTGGAGAGCAGGTGCAGAAGATGCAGGGGTTTAACTCTCACCCTAGTGTTCCTGTCACTTGAGCACTGATCTTGGTCGGACACCCACTCCTGGGTAGAGTAGAACTGACTTTCTTTCATTGGCAAACTGCCTGACTGTGAAGTGAAGGCAGCACAAACCTTCAAAAATCTTTTTGTAACCCCTTCCAGTCTTAACTACAGCTTCTTCTAAAATAGCTTTTAGTAGGCAACCATGGTCTAGACTTGAGCAGTTTGCATATGGCAAAACAAACCAGATGGGTATTCCTGTGGGCCTGCCGAATTGACTTTAAAATGTGGTAAAAGGTCAGAAAACCTTCAAAGAACTCTTGTGCAGTGCAGAAATAGTATTAATGAACCAAAAGAGAAATGTCAGAACAGCAAACAGACTACACCAGGCTCACTGGGAGGTGCAGGAAAGAGTAAATGTGAAATGAGAGCTAAGAAATGAATCACTGACAAATAATTATAGCACATGCTATTTGAAAGGAGAGGGGTATATTTATCAGTGGTAATATGTAATATGTGAGTGACATTGAACTATTTGAGTCTGGCAGTGATGGAGAGGTGGAAGAGCAGCGTTGGGATTCTGGAGAATAAAAAATATATCATACGGTTTATGCTGAATACCTTCTACATCCAGTGGAACTGGGAGAAAATTGAATAGATGCTAACTTCTAGAAGCTACAGGGTACCATGACAGGAGAGGAGAGGGAGTACAGCTTGTTGAATAAATAACCACAGAAATACCATGTCCCTAGAGGACACTCTCTCGAACACGTTCGGTCAAAATACCAAGAGAATGCAGCAACAGGAGAAAGTTAGTGAGCCAATTTATTTACTTGTCCTCGTTCGGAACCAAAGCCACATATTGGTGTATTGTGTTTTCTAATCATATTTGTTCTGCCAAGCTTCAAGCTTCAAATGATTTTCTCTGTCATCCCAAGCTCATGCCAGAACCACCCCAAAATATACACATGACCAATCTCTCTCTCTCTCACACACACACACACACACACACACACACACACACACACACACACACACACACACACACACACACACACACACACACACACATTAGGATGTCACTATTGCATACAAACACACAACCTGAAAGGTCTCTGTTATATACACTAATGTGTAAATCCATCAAATACCTGATTAATAAGCTCTCTATTAACCACATATGCTGTAAAGCAATATTTGTTGACCCTACCATCCTATTGCCAGTCCCCTATGATATGCACACAAGAGGCTCATATGCTGCTCAGTCAAAAGGATTAAATTAGTGCAATGCTTATTTAAATGACATGTACGAGAAGCAAGGCTAAACCTTGACAGAGACAAAATGCATTTGGGATTGCCAGGATTGATTAAAGAATCATGCAGTTTCATCATATGGAACATACATTGAATAGCCACTTTATTAGATGCATCCATCTAGAGGCACGTCAAACGTTCTTTAGCCTTCAGAGCCACAGCAATTTGTTGTGCTGTAGAGTCCATGAGGTGTTGAAGTCATTCTGCAGTAATCCTGGCCCATGCAGACAGGACAGCTTCTTGCATTTGCTGCAAATTAGATGAAGATACCAACATGCTCTGAAGAGTGTAAAACTGCTGAGAAGGGATGAACCTGGTTGACCACAATGCTTAGGTAGTCCCGTCTGTCCAAGCACCCATCAGATGATCCAGAATGTGCCTGGTGTGATGGTAGTGTCAAGAAAACATTTCTCTACCATGATTCTAAATCCTGAATTCTAAAACATAAACTGTTTAACACCTGACAAGAAGGACTCATTGATTTGTGCTGTTGTGGTTAAATTCTTACCGATACAACAGAAATCGGGATTCATCTGACCACACAGACATGCTATATATATACATGCATGATATAACTTGTACCTTCATTTGCCCACTGGAGGCTTGCCTTTCTGTTTTGCTCAGACAGCAATGACACTCGAACTGGTCAAGCGACGTGAATGACGTGTTGGGCATTCGGATACATTAGCTGGAGCACCAGCATTGTATTCCACTGCCATTTTATTGAATTGTCTTTACATCCTTCTCTGAACCTATTTGGTGATGTGTTGTTTGAATGTATCGCTGTACGCTCAACACTGTTGAGAAAACCTCACAAGTCTGGTGATTTTGACATACTGGCCCCAGCCATCATGCTTTGTTTAAAGTTGTTCAATATGCTCAAAGTGGACTCACACTGATAATGGTCCATGGAAAACTCACTGGGGACTCCAGGAGCTCGTGTCTAATTTACAGGGACACTCCAATTGTTAATGGGCGGGTGTCTCTAATAAAGTGACCAATCAGAGAACAAAGTGACTGAATAAGTTTACATGTTCAGAATAATAGACCAGAACAATTTCTACCACTTATATCCCTTATGAAATCCAATATTCATAAATACTCAATAATTCAATAATCCAACACGCCCGCAAAATAAATAAACAGACCAGATATCTGGAGCAAGGCATATATCTTGTGCCGGGCTCATTTTTTTATATCAAGGTACACACACACACAGAGACACACACACAAACACAAGCACACACAACTTGCTCCAGAACTGACAAATAAATTATGATTTTGCATGGCCCGCTATTAATAGTTTAATAGTAAATAATTCAGAAAACCTGTTAATAAATCAGAACACACATACAGTTGTGATCAAATTTATTCAACCCCCACTGAAATAAAGTGTTTTGGCCAGTTTGACATTGATTTTGATCATTTCAGTCATCTTATTTACAATTATATCAAAGAGGCACTTATAAATTAGACAAACATAACATAATATTTATGATGGAATAACCACAAATGTCTTTACTGTGCTCACATCATTATCAGTTTTATTCAACCCCCTAGTGACATTATTTTTTAGTACTTAGTACAACATCCTTTTCCAGTTATGACAGCTTTCAAGCGTGAAGCATAGCTTGACACAAGTGTCTTGCAGCGACCTATGGGTATCTTAGCCCATTCTTCATGGGCAAAAGCCTCCAGTTCAGTCACATTCTTAGGCTTGCGCACTGCAACTGCCTTCTTTAGGTCCCACCAGAGGTTCTCAATTGGATTTAAGTCTGGTGATTGCGATGGCCACTCTAGAATGTTCCAGCCTTTCATGTTCAACCATGCTCTAGTGGACTTGGATGTGTGCTTCGGATCATTGTCCTGTTGGAAGGTCCAACGTCTCCCAAGCCGCAGGTTTGTGACTGACTCCATCACATTTTCCTCCAAGATCTCCTGGTACTGAAGGGAATTCATGGTACCCTGCACACGTTGAAGCTTTCCTGTACCATTAGAAGCAAAACAGCCCCAAAGCATAATTGACCCCCCGCCATGCTTCACAGTAGGCAAGGTGTTCTTTTGTTCATAAGCCTGGTTCTTCCTTCTCCAAACATAGCGCTGGTCCATTGTCCCAAACAGTTCTAATTTAGTTTCATCTGACCACAGTACACTGTTCCAAAACCTTTGTGGCTTGTCCACATGACTTTTGGCATACTGCAGTCGACTTTTCTTGTTCTTTGGAGTCAGCAAGGGGGTGCGTCTGGGCGTTCTGGCATGGAGGTCTTCGTTATGCAGTGCGCGCCTTATTGTTTGAGCTGAAACTTCAGTGCCCACATCTGACAGGTCTTTTTTCAGTTCCTTAGCAGTCACGCGGGGATTTTTCTCCACATTACGCTTCAGGTAGCGCACAGCAGTCGCGGTCAGGATCTTCTTTCTGCCACGACCAGGTAACGTTTCCACTGTGCCCTTTAACTTGAACTTGCGAATGATACTTCCGATAGTGTCTCTTGGAATATTTAACAACTTCGCAATCTTTTTATATCCATTGCCATTCTTGTGAAGAGCAATAACCTCTTCTCTTGTCTTCTGGGACCATTCTCTTGCCTTCACCATGCTTGGAAACACACCAGTAGATGTCTAGAAGGAGCTGAGTATCACAGTCCTTTTAAATCTGCCTAATTGGTGCTTATCATGCTTGACTGCTGCTCGTTGACATCCACAGATGTTTTCAATACCTGATGGAAAACACTGGAATGAACCTCTGTTCTTAGGAGTGGTAGTCGTAAAGGGGTTGAATAATTGTGTCAATGAAGAAATCACAAAAAGGCCATTTAATACTTTATGACAAAAAAAATTGATGCTATCTTAGTTGCATTTAGTTCTTTAACAAGTCCTTGTAAGATTTCATTATGAACACAATTACAAATGTGCACTGAATTTCATAAAACCCTTCGCAGCATTGGGGGTTGAATAAATTTGATCACAACTGTATAGTGTGTGCGCTAATAGCTTTATTGGTGTGCGCTACGAGCTTTACCTTGCATCACTTGCAGTGTGTGCGCTAAGAGCTTTACTGGTTTGGTTGCCATGGACAATAAACATCCTTCTGTTCAACCCCCGTCTCCGGCTGCCTCTGTCCCAACGCCTCCGGCGTCACATGATCTTGTTGGTCAGTTAGACCATGGGAACAGAACATCTAATGACATTCATCAGGCAAGTAGTCCTCAATACCTACAACATACAGTGGTAATTAGACACGCAGTCTGATAATGATACCAGATCACTCGTACCCAGCTCCAGTGCTATGGAGAGGTTGCGCTAACAGTGTTTCCCTACTCTAATATGCCCAGACCTACTCAGCAGGTTATCCTACAACCCTTTAGGAAGATGGTTTAAATGTGATAGAACACAATGAACACAGATTTTAAATTGTTAAATTGTTAATTGTTATAACAATTATATTGTTATTCGCTTACCCATCCAAATAATTGGAATCAGGTGTATAAAATTTATCACCTAGGCATGCAGACTGTTTTTACAAACATTTGTAAGCTCAGTGGAATTATGATAGGATGCCATCTGTGTAACAAATCCAGTAAAAATTTCCTCACTCCTAAATATTCCACAGTCAACTGTCAGCTGTATTATAATAAAATGGAAGTGTTTGGGAATGACAGCAACTCAGCCATGAAGTGGTAGGCCACGTAAACTGATGGAGCGGGGTCAGTGGATGCTGAAGCACATAGTGCAAAGAGGTTGCCAACTTTATGCAGAGTCAATCACATGCAAACTTCATGTGGCCTTCAGATTAGCTCAAGAACAGTGCACACAGAGCTTCATGGAATGGGTTTCCATGGTTGAGCAGCTGCATCCAAGCCATACATCACCAAGTGCAATGCAAAGCGTCGGATGCAGTGGTGTAAAGCACGCCACCACTGGACTCTAGAGCAGAGGAGGTGCGTTTTCTGGAGTGATTAATCGCACTTCTCCATCTGGCAATCTGATGGACGAGTCTGGGTTTGGCGGTTGCCAGGAGAACAGTACTTGTCTGACTGAACTGTGCATTGTGCACAAAGCAAGATCCATAAAGACATGGATGGCAGAGTCTGGTGTGGATGAACTTGACTGGCCTGCACAGAGTCCTGACCTCAACCCAATAGAACACCTTTGGGATGCATTAGAGCAGAGACTGAGAGCCAGGCCTTCGTGTCTAACATCAGTATGTGCACTGAAAAAAATAAAGCATTGGCTCAATGAATTTAGTTTTTTAGATTGAGTCAATGAAAAAAAATTAGTGTAATTGATTAATTCAATTTTATTACATTGAGCCAATGCTTTATTTTTTTCAGTGTGACCTCACAAATGCGCTTCTGGATGAATCCCCATCAAAACACACTTCTAAACCTTGTGGCCTTCACATAAGAGTTGAAGCTGTTCTAGCTGCAAAGGGTGGACCAACATCATACTGAACATTATGGATTAGGAATGGGATGTTACTTAAGCTCATATGTGAGTCAAGGAAGGTGAGCAAATACTTTTGGCAATATAGTTTATATATACGGAATGACTATGTATAGCCCACTTGTTATATTTTATTGTAATGGTACAGCCCTTGACTCCTCCCCTGACTCCTCCCTTGGGCATGTCTGTGTGCATGCTTATGTTTGTTTATGTTCACCTGTGTTTTTGCATGTGCTTTGAGATGTGTGCGTGGTCTTCATCATCATTCGTTACACCTGTTACTTGTACCATTAATGTGATGTGTTGTACTTGTGTTTTGTTTATGTTCTTGTATTTAAGTATGCGTGTTTAGTGTCGTTGCCAGTTCTTGTCTGATACTCTATGTAGACTTCGTTTATGTGTTGTACCATAGTCAATCAATCAATCAATCAAATTTTATTTATATAGCGCTTTTTACAACAGTTGTTGTCACAAAGCAGCTTTACAAGTGCCGAGTCCTAGCCCCCAGTGAGCAAGCCAAGGCGACAGTGGCAAGGAAAAACTCCCTAGTTTTTTGCATGAGGAAGAAACCTTGAGAGGAACCAAGACTCAGGGGGGGAACCCATCCTCCTCTGGCCGACACCGGTCACCATGACAACAACAATAATATAGACAGAATGTAGACAGAATGTAAAAGATGCAATAATGTCCATTTAGACCGAAAAATATGTAATAATGTCCATCATGGTGTGGGCATCCGGTTAGGCAGGAGGTGGCCGGCCAGGATGGATCGCTTGTCTCTCCTCATCTCATTATTCCTCAAGCAGGCGGGCAGCCATGTGGAGAAATGAAACAGGGAAAATTAGCTCTGTATGAGGACATATACAGGACAGGTAAAATTATAAACATTTCTGGAGTGTGGCAGCAACTCCGGCACTAAGTTAAATTATTACAGCCTAGCTAAAAAAAGGCAGAACCAGAAGGTAACATAGGCTTGGGGGCATTCTGAGACAATGGCATCCGTCCACTGCACTGTCAACAAACTTGAGTGACCACGAGCAGTGACAGGATGACAGCACCAGCACCCCAGTCTACCATAAAACCCTTCGTCTATGAACCCCTGGATCTGTACCTTTATCTAAGGGGGATATTAATTATCAAACGCTAGACTAAATACTGTTGGACTGTAGTGTTATTAATAAAGACGCAAAATAGCAACGTGACAGAAGAACTGACCTACCCAGGATGCCCAAGGGCAAGCACAGCAGGGGGGGTATAAGAACCAGTCTCCCCCTCCTGCCAACCCTCGTGAGACGAGAGCCAGCACCTCGGGGGAGACGTGCTGGAGTTCTGCCCCCATGTTTTTCAAGTACTTGAGGGATTGCTCCCCTGCAGAGTTGGAAGACAGGCTAGCCTGCTTCTTTAGGGACATTTGCAACCTCTCTGACTCCTAACTAATGGCTCACCCGAGCAATCCAGGAGGGCTCCGCCCCTAGTCAGGGAGGGGCTTGCTGCTCCCGAACTGTTGGACTGTATTCCCACCTCGGAGTCAGAAGAGGATGGACAACCTCGGCACCCCAGAAAGGATTCCCCTGAGCCCTTCCTCAAGGTTCCCTTCTTCCCCAAGGAGGTGAAGTACTCTGAGGAGGGCGGTACTGACAGTGGGCAGTCTCCACACCTGGATGAGAGCCTCTCCAGCACTTCTGAAGAGGAAGAGGCCACCGCCACACCGCATGCAGCCACCCAGACCCTAGACTGAGGAAGAGCACACCCCATTCTGGAGGAGGGGGTATCAAAGGACACTGACCCCAAGAGCGAGGAGCAGGAGAAGCCCCATTGGGGGACCTACCCACCAGCCACCAATGGTCTGTCCCCTTGGCCAAACCCCAACACCCAAGGGACCTATACCCACACCTGGAGTATCCTGGTTCCGGCATCTCTGTGCTCTAGTCCTGTCCTTCGTCGCGGGTTTGTGGCCAAGCTGCTGGCGCTGGGTACTCCACAAAAAAGCGCCCCTTTGGGGGATCATGGTGATACCTCCCTTGGGCATGTCTGTGTGCGTGTTTATATTCGTCTTGGTCCACGCTGATCTGTGTTTATAGGCGTGTATTGGGGTGTGTGCATGTTCATCGTCATTCGTAACACCTGTTCCTTGCTCCATTAATGTGATGTGTTGCACTTGTGTCTTGTTTATTCTCTTATATATTTAAGCATGCACGTTGTGTATCATCTTTAATTCTTGTAAGCTACTTGTTCCTCTACATAATCTTAGATCATTTGTTGTAGTATTAGTCATAAAGACGCAACACAGCCTTTTTTCATCTTTGCATCCTGTCCCAGACCTGCTTGCTGTGAGATGGCCATGAACCATACACTTACTAGGAACTTAGGAACACCATACTAATACTAGTTTCCAGGGGCATCTCTACTTCACTGTAGAGAGATGTATGTAGCATACAGAGGTGGGGACTCGAGTCACATGACTTGGACTCGAGTCAGACTCGAGTCATTAATATTAAGACTTTTGACTTGACTTGAAAAAATATTCAGAGACTTAGACTTGACTTGGACTTTTACACCAATAACTTGGGACTTGAATTGGACTTGAACCTGTTTACTTGCAAAGACTTGATTTTTTTACCCCAAATCTAAATTTTAAAACGCATATTAATATTTATAAAGTTCGCTCCATTAATTTCATTTCCGTCCTTCTGACGCAGACCGGCCTTACACCAGATTCTGTGACCGTCGAGTTTTGTGACCACAGGGGGTGCTATTTCACAGTTTCTGTTCAGAGGCACAAACGCTTTACGAATGCTACGTAAACTACGCTGATGCACTTTCTTTACTCGTTTTGTTGGTGTCCACGAGCCAAAATATGACAAATGTTTATATTTACATTTATCGTCTCTTAATTACATAAATGTACTTAAACAAGATTTACCATCCCCTCACCATTGCAGACAACAAAGAAATCATGAATGGGATGTACAGGTGAGCCTTTTTAACTGGGGTCACCAATTCTGACGGCAGCCATCAGAATATGTGACCCCACTGAATCTCCAGGTAACAATAGTAGCCTACACTGTGACCCCACAATAACAGAAAACAATGAAAAAATAACCCTAACCTTTTATTAGTCTATATTTAAACATTTTATCCAAATGTTTAGAATAACCATTCGTAATGACAGCATCTTGCTTACGATGAAGCTTGCTATTTTCGTGTAAAATGATGTAACGAAACATTCTTGTTTAAGTACATTTATGTAATTAAGAGAAGATAAAATGTAAATGATCTGTCATCTTTTGGCTGGCGGACACCAACAAAACGAGTAAAGAAACACATCAGCGTAGCATTCGTAAAGCCAGAGGCGGTCTTTGCATAGAGGCGTGGCTAGGCAACTGCCTTGGGCCCCTCCCACTGCAGCCCACTGTAGGGGCCCCCTCACTAGCTAACTTATTTCTCGCATATTAATGTTGATGGGCCCCCTAGCTAATGTCGCCTTGAGCCCCCAAATTGCTAAGTCCGCCACTGCGTAAAGCGTTGGTGCCTGTAAAAAAAAAGACTCGAAAGGACTTCAAATTCCAAGTTTCAGACTTGGGATTTGACTTGACGGTTGCTTGTCTTGACTCGAGACTTGACTTGAGTTGACTGTCTTTGCTTGAGACTTGACTCGGGACTTGAGGATAAAGACTTGGACTTACTTGAGACTTGCAAAACACTGACTTGGTCCCACCTCTGGTAGCATATGACCTATGTAGAGAGACCTATGTAGAGAGACCTATGTAGAGAGATCTATGCAAGAAGAGTATACATTACTAAGAGGATTCTATGACACATTACTGCAGGAAAGCAATAATGTATAAGGTAGTTGTGTGCATTACCACAGATATTTAAACCAAACTTCAAAATTTATATTAATAAAAGTAATCAAATATTTGGGCATGTTTTTCAAGAGAGTTCACCATGCTGCATAACTGTCCACTAAGACTTCTTTATTGCTGTTGCATGATGGGAGAAGCAGAGACTTTCCATACCTGATAATGACTACAGTTACAACAGGGAGAAACAGACAGAAGAAAATGTTAATTTGCTTGTTTGTAGAGAACAAATGTGCACTGCTGTGTGGTGCTTTGGGGTTGTGTAGTGTGGTAGTCATTACACAAATTATGATGTAGAAGAGGTGAGTCTTGGGACATGATAAATGGATAATGAGAAGAAAGTCCAAATTTAATTCTCTCCTATAAATGCTGGTTTGGCTTAGTACACAGTAAATGACCCATAGCAGCCTACATAGAAATGCATATACACATTCACTCACCAGCTATTTTATTAAGAACATCTGTATACCTGCCTGGTCATGTAATTATCCTGTCAGCCAATCGACAGTTGTTCTACATATACAATCAAGAGCTTTAGACAATGTTTACATCAGACATCAGATTGTGGTGGTGGTGGGGGGGGGGGGGGGGGGGGGGGGGGGGGGGCTGTGTTGCTTTAACCATGGCATGACTATTGGTACCAGCTCCACTGAATTGAATAATTCAGAAAGTGCTGATCTGAGATTGTCATGCACAACAGCCTAGAGTTCACACAGAATGGTGTGAAAAAAAAAACCTGTGGGCAAGAGGAACACAGCAAATGCAACATTTGGCAATGGTAACTCAAAGGACCTGGTCGACCCCACGCTTTACAACCCCGGTAAGCAGCAAAGCCTCTCCAAGTGCCAACACCTCTACGTCTGCATTGGACAGATGACAACAAGAGAAGCCAATGTCAGGTTCCTCGCCTGTCAGCCAAAAATCAGGAACGTGAGGCTACAGGGGGCATGTGCTCAACTAAACCGGGACAGTTGGAGATTGAAAAAACTTTGCCTACGTTCATGAATCTCCATGTCTCATGCAACATGCAGACGGAAGAATCAACCAGCATTTGGCATAAACAGCACGTATCTATTGACGCAGCCGGTCTTGTTTCTGGCTGGTGATGGTGGTGGTGTAATGGTGTGTGGAATGTTTTCCTGGCACACATTGGGACAACTAATACTAATCGAGTATTTCTTGAATGTCACAGACCGCCTAAATATTGCTACTGACTGTGAACCCCTTTTATGGCCACTGGTTGAAAAAGATTTTGTCCCATGCAGAGAAAATACCTGTAACTTATGTGTCATGGAGAGCCAGGGAGAGGAAGCTGAGAGAACAGTGCACAACACAGAACATTTTTTGTGCAGACAAAAACACAAGGGCTGCCCGAGGGACAGGTGCGGCAGTCTGGTCCCTGTACACATAACAAATGTCTCTCCTGTCCTGGTGCTGCGGCAACCGATCCAGCCACTGGTGATCAGTCAAGCCAGGGGCGACAAAGCCAGCTTGAGTCAGCCCGTCAAGCCCATAGCGACAGGTCAAGCCAGCGGCGACCGATCAAGCCAGTAGCCTCTTCCTAACCACGGCCTTATCCACACTCCCTGTCCAGGAACAGCACGTAGTACCAAGGAAAGGCCCGGAAACACATTCACCAATAATGTCACAAATGCACTCTTTTACGTACAGCAGGAATTCGCAGAAGCGCAGACCAGAATATGAATGACAACACATGAGTACGGCCCTGTTTAAGCGCCAGACCACAACTGCAATAAAAAAGGACTAAATGAGGATTAAATGACCAAAACAAAGTTATGGTGAATAGGAATATATTTGTTAGCACTGAGTAAATTCTTAGGAATGCCTAACAACCCACGGGTAACTACCCTGAAAGAAAACTGTATAACCCCACCGTAACTGGCATGTTCCAAAACATTTTATCTCCAGTTTTTGTATGCTCTCAGCCTGGAGCCAGTATGTTCATGCCTCAAAGCTCATTATTGGAAGTGTGTTTAACATGCACACAGTGTTTTCAACTGCTCACTTGGTTAGATTAACGCTGATGGACCGGCCCCATGCTCACCAAACGAAGACTGCTAAGAGACGTACCGGCCTGTATGTAACGTACAGGAAGATGTTTGGACTGTTTCAGACAGTAATTCTATTGTCATATGTAATATTACTTGTGATGAAAATGTATGTATGTTAGTTATGTTACGTTGAATTGTTGATCATGTCGTCCAGTAAGCGTACGGTACATGGTCGTCTCACAGCAACGGGGTCTGAGTTCGATTCCCAGAACGTTTGCATGTGTGGGTTGCTTGTGGTGTCCTCCCACAGACATGTGTTAGGTTGATCCGTCACTCTAAATTGCCTGTGTGGCAACATGTCCATGGTGTACCCCGCCTTTGCCTGATATTGTTGGGATTGGCTCCAACCACTATTTTTATCAGTGGTTCAGAAGTGATGTTCACATATCTGTCATATCTGTTTCCACAGTTTCAAGATTTCAAAATAACCTCAAATGCTTCATCACATTTCATTTTCATTTTCCTTGTGTGGCAATGTTATAAGTAAATGGAATTCAATTCTAAAGTATTACAGAAATATCAGAAAGCTGAAAATATCACTCAATAGTGAAAATATTACATTACTGGTGAGTCTTAACCTACATTACATATAAGTATTTCAGAAAACCCCTCAGATATTTATCACTCTTACCTTACTTCACCTATTTCTGTACGTAGCACAAAGCCTACACATTCTATTCATCTTCTCATTGCTCTAAACTAGTCTTGAAAAAGCCACACTTTGGCCACACGTGTGGCGTCTTCCATAGATAACAAGAGAAGCAATTCAGGGAGGAATGCAGTTTTCTGATGGAGAAATAAAAGGATGGCCTGCCTCTGAACCTCTCATAGCGGCATCGAAATGCAGCCGCTGCCATTCTGCTGAGATTAGATTAAACTCCGCAAGGCGGTAATGTGATGGCATTTTAGCAGGCTGAGATGAATGACCATCTGCTTTTGGCCAACACTCTGATTCTCTTTCTCCTCTCTTCTGTCACTCATCCTCTCTGTTTTGTCTGTGAACACTTTTAGCATAGGTTCCTCTCCCTTAGGTTTTAGCTGTTGAAAAGCATGAATCATAAACATGCAAGATTAAAGCAATGAGTCTCAGATGTGGAGTTTTGAAAACTGGAGTCAAACACCAAATGGCTGAAATACATTGTGGGTGTATTTGGTTGAAGGCTACTCAAGCAGACAGCCATATACACCCTGTTCATTCTTGCCTGCATGATATTAATTCCTTATGTCACTTTGTGCAGAAACCACTGGATCCGAACTATGTACCTCAAGTGTTGCAAGAGAGGGAAAAAAACAGATGGTGTAGGTGCGTGGGTGTGTGTGTGTGTGTGTGTGTGTGTGTGTGTGTGTGTGTGTGTTGGGGGGAACTGTCATGGGAGGGTGAGGCACTGCTTCTGCTTCAATAGTCAAGTATTTTTGCAGAGTCACCATGACCCTGTGACATTTACCCACCATGGCAGTGAAGTCCCTCTGGTCAGCTGCTAGTCCCCATGCAGCAGGTCACTAAATGCTCACCCTCTGTCAGTTGACTCAACCAGCTCTTCTCACGCATCCAGCTCTTCATACCCATCCGGCTTTTCACACACTCATACAGGTCTCCATGCACAATGCTCAGAATTAAGTCTCCAAGGGAGGGAGGAACAGGAAGGCAGATGTTATGATGGGCTCTGCCCAGAACCAGTCTATCAGAGTGACATTTCAAAATGGGAACTAGGGATGTAGGAGGCTGATAAGCACCATAACTGCACAACCCACAAAGAAAACACATATTGACTCTGCATTCTGTGTGATTACAGAGACAGAAAAGTCACACTGAAGTTTCTTTTGTTGGGTTGTTTGCATTATACGTTTGATGTGGCCTACATTTAATAGTAGTGCTCCAAAAATGTCCCTCATCCTCAAAAAAAAAAAAAAAAAAAAAAATTCAGACAATTCAGACATTTGAGATGACTTGTGCAAACCTAAAATTAATGGTAATGTTAATGTGCGGTGCAAGGTGGCTGCCAATTTGCAAGCAAATCAAATTATTGGGTGAATGATTAAATGAAAGGTTATCATACATTATGGTTCCTTTTGTGACTTTCCCTTGTGAGTTGAACTATCATAGGACAAAATTTTCTAGTTAATCCTCAGTAAATGGTGAAGTACATTGAACATCAATCAAATACTGCTAATGTGAGGGAACAATGGTTGGCTTATTTTGAGTTGGTGATTACAGAATTTGTTACAGAATTGTAAGTCTATCAGCATCTAAGTTAACTAGAATTGCAATCTCCATGTGCTTTTATCAGGTCTACTCCTATCCGTCATATAGTTGCTATACACCACAAACTCTGCACTATACTTCCTACCCAGAAACACGTACAGTAAGCAGCTAAAACTGAATCTTGAGTTCACCCCTAGATCCATAAGTAATGAATTCATATATATGTAACAAAAAAGTGACAAAGTCGTAAAGGAAATGAGCCATAAGGACAGTTAACCCTGCTGGAAAACATTTGATGTGACATGCATACAAACTGATTGCTTAATCATAATAACATATCAGCAAGCTTTTCATCCAAACAAGACACACTGTATACAGCAGGGGTGGTCAACCCATCAGAGACCAAGAGTCACTTTTTTACTGTGTTACGGCAAAGAGCCAGATCATACATGGGCATGTAAATTGTTGACGGGGGGGGTTGTAATGGACAAAAAATAAGTATTATATCGCGATCGATCGATCGCCAGTAGTTGGCGAATTAGTAATTCGTGTGAGCGTGTGAAGACAGTCAAATGCGTGTTTTCCACAGACCGTTAGTGCAGGTGAGAGCGGACCGGCTGGGGAGCCGCATGAAACCAGGCAAAGAGCCGCATGCGGCTCGCGAGCCGCAGGTTGGCCACTCCTGGTATACACGATCATACAAGCCCTTACATTTACAAGAACAATCCTTTTATAACATCAAAAACAGACATGTTATTTAAGCTTTCCTTTTGCATCAATGTAACATTGCAGACATTGCACAATCAATAGGTGGACACATATGCTGAGGGGACGGATCTTTATCCAGCGAGACTCGTTAACCATACGAGACTGATGCAGCATAGTGAGGTGTCGGTCGCGAACGAACCGGTTCAAAGAGCCGGCTCTTTTAAGTGAACGACGAGAGCTGGTTCCCCTTTAAGACCAAGCCGGTTCCCCTCTAACTGCGTTCACACCGAAAGCGACGAGAGCAACACGGCGACCGGAAGTCATTCATTTTCAATGAGAGTGAGCGACACCCAGCGACGCGAACTACCAATCAGAAAGTATGTTTGCACCCTCCTCCAAAACCGCACCTCTGACTTTGGTTCCTACTGATTATTTGTTCTGATTGCAAAATGGAGGAGAGATTGATAGTGGCCGTCTCTGCATGTCCCGCACTTTACGATGTGTCCCTGTTATTGGTTATGATTTTTTAAATTCCTGTTTGATCTTCGAGTCTGGGGTAAAAAGTTAAAAAATTATATAAACATTTTAGGTTTATATACTATATGTGTTTTAGACACACTATGTTTTTTACACGCACTCCTTTATAATCGTGTGTCCTGTCATCAATATATTAAAATACTGCGTCCTGCTTTAAAAAACGTGATTTGCATATCTGTCACGTGCTGCATGCCGGCGATGTTGGACATGCCCCCACGCGACGCGATGCTGGCGACTCGATGCTGGCGACTCGACTCGTTGTTCGCCACCCCCCACCCCCCGGTCAACAAAGTACGTTCGTCGTCGCCACACCCCCCCCCCCCCGTCAACAAATTACGTTCGCCACCCCCCCAAAAAAGGAGCCATTTGGGAGCCGAAAGAGCCGACTCTTTATGAGGAGCTGAGCCAAAAGATCCGGCTCCCTAAAAAGAGCCGAAATTCCCATCACTAATGCAGCATGACCAAAGAAATAACAAGACTCACTAGACAAAGTAAAATAGAATATACATGGAACTCCAAAAACAAGACCAAATAACTGTAACACTTAAAAACATATAATAAGCAACTAACATGACATACACTCTAACAAGAAACTAAACATAAGAAACAAAGTCAAAGTCAAATTTATTTATATACCGCTTTTTACAACACGTCACAAAGCAGTTTTACAATCATATGGGTCCAGATCCCTAATGAGCAAGCCAAAGGCGACAGTGACAAGGAAAAACTCCCTATGATGGTGAGTATTAAGAAGAAACCTCGAGAGGACCAAGACTCAAAAGGGAACCCATCCTCCATTGGGCGGCCCGTTAGCACAAGTCCGTATTTGTGGACAAAATGTGGTTCTACAGTTATAGTTATGGTTCTTGTTCCCCGGTCAAGTAGTCACAGTCCCTTCGGTGCAGATGGTGAGCCTCAGGTAGGAGCTAGCATCAGCACGTCCTCTTGCGGCAATGATACATCCAACCCCGGCATCAGTACATCCACTGGCAAGCCAGACCATCTCCCAGGTGCTTGTAGGTGCTTGCATGCAATTGTCTTGAGTAGAAGCATGCAAAAAGATAGACAATACAGGTTGAGTGTGTGGACATCAATTCAAACATACATAGCTCACGTGCGAGTGATTAGCATGTGCCTCCGGCAGGCTAATCTATAGCAGCATAACTAAAGGGAGGGGTTCAGAGGTGACCACAGTCGTGAGGGCTCACTGAGACATTACTTTCCAGTCAAGTCATTGTCACAACTAGAGTGATGCCATGACACAGCTGGATGACAGCGTCAACATCTCAGATTACCAGAAATCTCAATGTCTGGGGGCCCCCGAGCCCCACACCTTACAAGGGGAATATTAACTGAAGACTTGATTAAATAGATGAGTCTTAAGTCTAGATTTAAAGATTGGAACTGTGTCAGAATCTCAGATTGGAGCTGGAAGGCTATTCCATAATTGAGGGGCTTTAAAGGAAAAAGTTCCGCCTCCAGCTGTAGTCTTACAAATTTTTGGAACTAAGAGAAAACCAGCATTTTGGGAGCGCAAAGGGCGAGATGGGCTGTAGTAAGCAATGAGTTCACTCAGATATTGTGGGGTAAGACCATTTAACACCTTATAGGTTAACAGAAGAATTTTAAATTCAATTCAATATTTAATCGGAAGCCAGTATAATGCCGCGAGAGTGGGAGTAATATGATCAAATTTTCTAGCCTTAGTTAGGACTCTAGCCGCAGCATTTTCTACAAGTTGTAGCTTCTTTATGGACTGTTTAGAGCATCCAATTAGAAGACCATTCCAGTAGTCCAATCTTGACAAGACAAAAGCATGGACCAGCTTCTCTGCATCAGCTAATTGTGGTAGAGTGAGATTGTTGGGGCAATCTCACTGGTTCCCTCCCTAATGATAAATTGCGGTGGAGCCATGCGAGTCGCGGGGCAGGTTTATCCTGGTGTTATAAATAGCGGGGGTGTGGTTACTTGGGGAGACTCCCTTCTGTCATCCCGCTTCTCCAGCACCTTTAGTGGTGCCAATTTATTGTTGTTGGGCCTGGCTTCCTTTGGTGGACCAGCTTAATACCGTCAAGTTCGGTGGGCGCGTCATGAGAATTACTGCGCTGATCTACCACAGGTGGGCAGTTGCTATATGCCCTTTGAGAACAACCTGGTTAGTCATCACGCTGTTCTGAAGAATTCGCAGTGGCTGTCGGAGCAATGAGCGGATTCCAGTCATGAGGGGGAAAGAAGACAACAGCATTATAGACTTTCGCCCAAAAATAAAGTTTGCGCGTGGTTCCAGTAGCCGGCAGTGCTGCTGTTTTGTTTGGGCCGTTCGTGATTCACGTCGTTCGAGTGATCGTGTGTTTCGTGTTTTCTATTTGTTTTCCCTGTTACGTGTTTAGGCTCAGTTTGGCGGCGACCTTCTTCTTAGTTTTACATGTTTGATTTGGTTGAGTGTCTGGTTTTTATTTCTTTATCCCTTTTTCGTTTGCAGTGATTTTGTGGTGTGATTTGTTTCGTGGTTTCTTTAAATAGTGTTGGTGCCAAACTGCGCTGCAAAGCGTTTGGTTTTTTGTGTTGTGTTTGTGACTTATTGGTCCTCTTATTGTCCGGGTTTTGTTTAATTATTTGATTGTTTGTGCAGGGCAGGAGCTGCAGGCCGGACAGAGGCAGATGTTCCAGGTGGTGGAATCTCGTGCACGGGTGTGGTAGTGAGTGAAGAGTATTGAGTGTGAAGTGTGGTCACGGTGAGCGTACAGTATAGAGGTGATCTCGTAGCTCTCATCTTAATTACCAAGGCCGCAGCCCTGTTCCCTCTTGTTTTACTTGTCATTGTGAGTCTGTGCAAATTATATATTTTTATATACGATCCATAAAGTGGTCGAAGTATATTTTTATATTAAAGAAATTATTGAAACTACCTCTCTGGTCCAGTGGTCTTGAACTTGTGTCCTTTTCGTTAATGGTTTTCGTTTGTGCTGAGGCTTTCATTTGCCCCAGTATAATTCCTTGGGGTGAAATTCCCCTAGGTGGCGTAGTCGTGCATCTTCTTTTTGGGTTTTTGTTAGTTCTGCTCGCCACATAATGAAAGTAAGTGTCTCAGCTTGGCGATACTATGTAAATGGAAAAAGGCAGCCTTAGTGACATTGCATATATGTGTGTCAAATGAAAGATCCGAATCAATAGTGACACCTAAGCTTTTTTCGGGAGATTTAGGTGTTACTGAAAAACCATCTAGGGGAATATCAGCCCAATTGCTTCTAGCAGCTTTGGGCTCAAGAATCAGCACCTCAGTCTTATCGGAATTTAGTTGAAGGAAATTAGACGCCATCCAGTTTTTAATGTCCTGGACGCAGTACAAATTGGTAACGATCTGTCAGGTAGGACCTGAACCAGGAGAGTGCTTGACCTCTTATGATTGTCTCCAGCCTGTTTAGTAGAATATTATGATCAATGGTGTCAAAAGCAGCACTGAGGTCTAGCAGTATGAGAAAAGAAATGTGTCCTTTACCAGAGGATATTAAGAGATCGTTCAGTACTTTAGTCAGTGCCGTTTCAGTGCTGTGATGTCTAAATCCAGACTGAAATAACTATAAGACATGTTCTGTCTGTAAGAAGGAAGAGAGTTGTGAAGAAACTACTTTGGGTATGAATGACAGATTAGAGATTGGCCTATAGTTGGACAGTTCCTGGGGATTAAGACCAAGTTTTTTAATTAGCAGCTTGATGACTGCAAGTTTAAATGAACTGGGAATGTAGCCCAGGCTCAGAGAATAGTTAATGGGTTGGGACGGCATCTAGTATGCATGTGGAGGGCAGATTTGACCAATGAAATAAGCTCCTCACAACCCATTGGGAAGAAGGACTCTAAAAGGGCATCACAGCTGACAAGACAGCTGCCACGGTGCATTGGCAGGTAGATAGCATGAGATAGCATGACAATTTTTTCCCTAATTTTGTAAATCTTATCATTAAAGAATTTCCTAAATTTGTTACTGCTCCACTAGTGAGATTAGTGAATTGATTTGTTCTTGACTGCTCGTTAGGCTAGAAACAGTTTTAAATAGGAGTCCTGAATTGTTTTTATGTTTTTCTATCAAAGTAGAAATAAGTATGAGGATTTTGCCGTGTGGAGGGCATGCTTATTTATATTCAATAAGGCTGCTTTTCCATGATAGTCTATACACTTAGTCATTTCTGCTCCAGGATTCGAATGGCTTGTTTGAGTGTGCCTGTTGTCCCAAGGCGCTATTCTTCTCTCACTGGCTCACTTATATTGCAACGGCTCAACCCTGTCTAAAGCTGTACGAAGAGAACTCTCAGTAAAACGCTCTAGCCCTTCCGCAGCTACAGGTGGATCAATGTTTGTCAGATCCGGTAAAATATCAGTCGGCCCAGCTATGGTACTAGATAATAATAATAATAATAATTCTTAATTTTTATATAGCACTTTTCAGGAACCTTTCATTTAAAAGTAACAGAACAGAAAGATGGAAAAAGTACAGGCAGCAGACAATAAGAATAAAGCTGTAAATGGGAAGAGGTCATGAAGTATGGTAACATTGGGAGCTGATGATGGAGTAAAATAAAGTAGACCAGTATACATGGGAGTTGACAGTGGTGTAGGGGTTTGGAGTCAGGTATTGAAGGTAAGGGGAGTGTTATAGGCCAGTGCAAAGAGATATGTTTTTAGATTTGTCTTGAAAGTGGAAAGAGAAGCAAAATGTTTAACTGGAGAAGGGAGAGAGTTCCAGATTTGAGGTGCCATTCGAGCGAAAGCTCGGTGACCAAAACCTTGGAGGTGGAATGTAGGGGTGGTTAGTAGTCCAGCAGAGGAAGACCTGAAAGAGCGAGATGGTTTGTTTGGAAGAAGAAGATCAGATAGGTAAGAAGGTGCGAGATGATTAAGGGCTTTGTAGGTCAGAAGAAGGAGTATAAACTGGATACGGTATTTGACAGGGAGCCAGTGGAGACTTTGAAGGACAGGGATGATGTAGTAACGTGCATGAGTGTGGGTAAGGAGACGGGCAGCAGAGTTCTGAACTATTTGGAGTTTATGGATGGAGGAAGAACTGATACCCGATATGAGTGAATTGTAGTAGTCGAGACGATTGGAAATGAAAGCGTGAATAAGAACCTCAGCAGCAGACTGAGAGAGAGATAATCTGATTTTAGCAATATTACAGAGGTGAAAAAAGGAAATTCTAACGACAGAGTTAATGTGAGCAGTGAAAAATAGGGTGGAATCAAAGATGACACCCAGATTTCGGATCAGAGGCGACGGGGAGATAGAAACATCATCAATGTGGAGGGTGAAAGGAGGAGTTTTATTGAGGGTCGATTTGGATCCGATAAGAATGAGTTCAGTTTTATCACTGTTGGGCATAAGAAAGTTATGTTTCATCCAGTTCTTGATTTCAGAGAGACAGGACTCTTAAGACAAAAAGGGGTGGATTTTGAAGTGATTTGGTGCTGAGGTAAATCTGGGTGTCATCTGCATAACAATGAAAGATTGATTGATTATAGAGACGCTGTATGTGTCCAAGGGGATGGATATACAGAATAAAGAGGAGAGGGCCAAGGACAGACCCTTGTGGGACTCCTTGAGAAACACGAGAGATTGAGGAAGTATAGCCAGAGAGAAACTGCTGCCTGTCAGTCAGATAGGATGAGAACCAATCCAGGGCAGTACCAGCAATGCCAAGTTCATGCAGCCTTGACAGAAGAATGGAATGACACACTGTGTCAAAGGCTGCACTTAGATCAAGCAATAAAAGAATGTTCAAAGCACCAGCATCAGCAGACATGACTAGATCATTAGTGACTTTGGCTAGAGCTGTTTCAGTACTGTGAAATGGACAAAAAACAGACTGGAATAGTTTGAAGAGATTATTAATATAAGGTAATCTTGTAGCTGACTGGCAGCAGTTATTTCAATAATTTTAGAGAAAAAAGAAAGGTTAGATATTGGACGGTAATTATTTAGGTCGGATTGGTCAAGGCCCGGTTTTTTAAGAATAGGTGTAACAGCAGTAATCTTAAAGATAGAAGGAATCTGGCCAAGGATTAATACCACTATTAAGCCTAGCAGATATGCTACGGGAAATGAGAGCAGCACCCTCCCAAGAGGGGTGAATGCCGTCTCACATCAAAAGGCCAGGCCTGCCCTCAAAACGTGTCCAATTATCTATATAACCCACTTTGTTTTCTGAGCACCATTTAGACATCCAGCGGTGTAGCGCTCATAACCTGCTGTAGGTTTCAGCGCCATGCCAAACTGGAATGGGACCAGAGCATATTACAACGTCTGACATCGTCCCCGCTAACTCACACACCTCTTTAACATTATCCGTAGTGATCTCACACTGTCTTAACCCTACTTCATTGGTGCTGAGGTGTATAATTATCTTGGAAAATTTACGTTTAGCCAGCACCTTTCGATTAGCCCTGATGTCAGGCGTTCTAGCCCCCAGGATACATTTGACTATGGCCGCTGGTGTCTCTACAGGGGTCGCTCCATTCACGTGTCAGAGCTGTGAGTCTCCTATAACCAGAGCTCTTTTAATAGGTCGCTCAGTCAGTGTATCACTGAGTGGGGCAAACCTGTTTGACACGGGAACCTGAGCTGAACGGTGCCCAGCCCTACGGCTATGCCGCAGAGACGACACCCATTCGCCCCGCTGCGAGGACTCTAATGCCAGAGCTGAGGGCTCGCTAGCTACGGCTGTGCCAACCGGGCCTGCTACGCTAGGTGCTACCGACTCTCTAGGACTTTCTAAAGCCTGGATGCGCTCCACGAAATCTTCTCCGTCGTGCTAATAATTAATCTACACTTATCACAATTAAAAAATGGGCAAACATCTCTTCACATGAAACTGAATGAACATGCACAAGCACTACCACACTACACATGATGCAGTCTACAATCAAACAAGACAAACCAAGAAATAAACAGAGACTTACAAGAACACAGAATGAACTCAGAAAACCAAATAGAAGGACTCACATTTACACAAAACCATAAACCCAAAGACACAACAAACAGAACAATACCACATTGTGCAATTTGCAACATGCAATACATTCTGATACAAGCTGACTAGAATCACTCAAACCACACCCCTAATTACAAACGTATTAACACGCACACAACAGAACGCACACAATATAAATACATGAACTAACGTGCAAACCAAAGGAGACACAGCTGAAGAGGATACAACCTGGGGAGTGATGAAACCAGTAGCGAACCGTGACCTTTAAACCTGGGCCCGCTACCCCCCCCCCCCTCCCCCCCGAAATTATTTTTTTCCTTTCTTAATAAACTAAATAAAGAAAAACTGAGACGACAGTACAGCTTTAAAAACGCAATAAACAATAATATCTGTACTAGATAACATCTTAAGCAAAATAAGTTTCCAAACAAAATAAGGTTCACAGCTCCGTGGTTCTCGGAAGCGGAATATGTAAACAACGCGCACGAGGACGTCAAAGGGATGAATCGAAACTAGCTAGCGATGGTGCTAACGACAGCTAGCGTCGCCACAGCGGGCGGAAATTATCATACAGTTAAGCCCGCCCACTAAGAGAGAAGATATGATTGGTCAATTTTGCTGTCATTTGAAACTGGTATTGCGCTGAATTATAACTGCCAGGCCCTCTGTAAACGAACAGCGGGCATCACAGTCCTGATAGGGGGAGACACAGGCTCACAGGCTTCCACTCAACCCCTCACCTTCCAACACAGATTGAATAGACACGGGTGAATATTTTATTTGCTTATATTTTTGTAATTGTTTAGATGTCGAATGTCAAACTGTAAGTAGATAAAATAAAATTGGATAATTATATATATAATGCTTTAAGAATATTTTAGGCCCTCTGAGAGGGCGTAGAGGGCCCTGACGGTTCCCCACTGGATGAAACAATACAAATAACGATGACACACAACATGATTGACAGAAGGGGCGGGGCTAGACATGACATTCAACACGAGTTCCACTTTTTTCCTAGCTACATTTTTGATACATATACATGATGTATGTAAAAAAACACCAAACCAATATGTTTTTAATGATATTAGCTTTGATTCGCAATGCAACCTGAGATGCACTAGATTACTTATTAAAACATATAGGGTGCATTGTGGGAGGTCATTAGAGTTTAAGGTTGTGAATCAGGGCGTATGCACTGGGTAGACTTTAACTACATTACAATTGGAGGAGTCAACAAACAAAAAGAAAATGTAAGAAGAAAAATAATAAGGTTAATACAATGTATGTATTAACTGACTAATTGCATAAATTGACTTGGAAACTGAGCTGTGGCACACAAGATTAAGCGGGAGAGCTGAATCACGACATATGTGGCAACCCTAATGAGTCTATAATATAGAACAGGTGCTGCTGATGATCAGGTGAAGCCAGAGACAGCGAAGAGCATGAAGCAGGAATGCCAAGCACTGATCACCTGGCAACCAGGAAGGCAGATGTGGAGATCTGATGGGTATGAATGTCCCAGTGGCCCAGAATAGTTCCTATATTTGGAAAATGGAAAGAAAATGGGTGAAACCCAATGGTTTCTCTACAACAAAGAAGTTGAAAGAGGGTGGACTGTCTATTTTGCCTCTTGCATCAACCAATATTATGTGGATGTTGCTTTCTATAAAATTTAAGTGTGCATTTGTTTCAGGAAGATTTGACTTGAAGAGGCAAATCTTCATTCCACTATGAACAGCCTGAACAGCCTGAAACATCTGAGTGGTTTCAGTGGTAAGTAATGGCTGGATTTGTAGAGAATATCCTGATATTGTAGAGAAGGATTTATAGTTGGTTATCCAGCAGTACCACAACATGGTGTGCCTTGTCATTTAGAGTGATTTAAGAGTTCTCTATCAATATCCCAAGAACTTGACCTGGGGAGAGATATTATATATACTGCTCAAAAAATAAAGGGAGCACTAAAATAATACATCCTAGATCTCAATTAATACAATATTCCAGTTGAAAATCTTTATTTATTACATAGTGGAATGTGTTGAGAACAAAACAACATAAAAATATTCAATGTAAATGAATATTATTATCCCATGGAAGTCTGGATTTGGAATCATATTCAAAATCAAAGTGGAAAATCAAAAGACAGGCTGATTCAACTTCAATGGAAATTCCTCAAGACAAGTTAAAATGAGGCTCAGTAGTGTGTGTGGCCTTTACATGCCTGTATGACCACCCTCCTGATGAGGTGGGGATGTTCTCCTGAGGAATCTCCTCCCAGACCTGAATTAAATATGGTCTCACAATGGGTCTGAGGATGTCATCCCGGTACCTAATGGCAGTCAGGGTACCTCTGGCTAGCACATGGAGGTCTGCGTGGCCCTCCAAAGAAATGCCTCCCCACACCATTACTGACACACTGACAAACAGGTCATGCTGAAGGATGTTGCAGGCAGCAGAGCATTCTCCACTGTGTCTCCAGACATGTGTCCACACTCTGCCATGTGCTCAGTGTGAACCTGCTCTCATCTGTGAAGAGCACAGGGCACCAATGAGGAATCTGCCAATCTTGGTGTTTTCTGGCAAATGCCAATCGCCCTGCACGGTGTTGGGCTGTATGTCAAGACCTCATACAACCCTCATGGAGTCTGTTTCTGACAGTTTGGTGAGATAGCTGACAAAATGCCAAAGTAACCAAAACATTGTGACCGGAGGGTCGTGGGTTCGATTCCCAGTCCTGAGGCCATGACTGAGGTGTCCTTGAGCAAGGCACCTAACCCCAACTGCTCCTAATTTATATAGCATGTGAGGATATGACATGTGACTTCATATGTATATAGTGAGAATAGAAGAGTTCTAAGCACTGATCCTTGTGGCACACCAGAGGAGACACCAGTATATAGAGCAGATGTGGATCTGGTCTGCAAGTTATGAAACAAACCATCGCCATGCCAGCAATCCCAAGGCTTGTGAGGACAGACGGGAGGATTTTGAGACTGACCATGTCGTGGGCTGCTGAGAGATCAAGAAGAATCAGGACTGATCTAGCTTGGCAAATCTAGCAGCATACAGCTTCTCAGGAATGGCTACATGTACCATTTCTGTGGAGTGTGCTGCTTTAAAGCAACACTGGTTAGGACCCTGACATTTATTCTGTGTAAGAAAGACAGACAGCTGACTGTAAACACAGCACTCAAGAAGCTTAGAAAGTTATCCCGACTGGTAAGACTTTAGAGCCTACAGTCTGCCTTAGTTTGTCTGTACTGTACCTGTAACGTTCCATGTGATGTTTGCTCCTGTTTTGCCAAAAAAGGAAATAGCCATTGTGTTGGCACATTTGTGTTGTTACAGATGTAGGTTAGCAAAGAAATGACACAGCAAGTAAGTTTAAAAACCACAAATAAGACCTCTTTTGTAGCCCATGTCCTAATCCAAACAAAATACATGCTTTAAATATAGTTTTTTCACCCTGCAAGCACAGTACTTCAGTACTTCACAAACATTGTATCTAGTTGGTGATGTAGTGCCAAGCCTCATATGACATGTTTGTTTTTCTTGCCTTTAGGCATGTTATAGGACAGTTATGGTTTTCTGAAAAGCACCAAGAGACATTACTTGTTATTAAATGCAGTGTACAAATGAAACTAAATTGTTTTCACATAAATCTACAGTACGATGTTCTCTGTGTGTTAAGGTAAAGTAAAACGTGAAAGAATATACACATAGATCTATTGCAGTCATTTTTTTAATGTCAATGTCCATCCCCGCATGCATACACCTGGTGTCACAGACACAAATGTGATTACCCTCTGACTGCAATTGCAATTACTGTAATTTCTGACAATTTCTATTATTACCTCATCCATTCACATATTAAATGAGTTAAATCATTACTTAAAAAAGGATCACTGTGCAATTATACATTTTGGAAAATTGGGTTGGGTAAACAAAATATGTATTGTTCACAGAATGTATTATATTGTTGCTGCATGGATTTATAATAAATTGGAAATACATTACAATACTTTGCAACAACAAAGCTCCAAAAGATGATGAATGTTTCATAAAAATACATTTACAGTGATGAAAATGACACAAAATACATAATAATAAAAAGAAGCTGACCTGACTGGTTCTAATCTGTTTCCTGCTAAATTGGCATTGATCATAATGCACATTGGTGTGATGTGTAATTGTGAAAACTGACAGGTGGAATGACACATGTGAAGTGGATGTCGGGCAGGTTTAAAAAAAACAAAAAATGAAGAATAACTAAAAACAGAATAACTTCTACAGTCCAGTCATCATAGGGAGAAATATTTTCAAATCAAAGTTCTACTTTTGGCTAATGTAGTAAATTTTTTTTATTTAAACTTGGGTTTAACACTAGCTCTAATAGATTTCTGTTAAGTACATATACATTAATAATAGTATAACAATCTCTCATTGAATCACCTAATATATTTCAGTAGCACACATAAAAGATTTACAAGGAAGGAAAATAAATTAATTTCTGCGTTTCCAGAGGTCAATGTTAAACTGTTGGGCAAATTTTTTACCTTCACCTGTTATTGCAGGGGTATTTATTTATCCCGCCTTTAGTCATCTCACCTGTCTCGTGTCTCGTCACATCTGTTACATATTGTCTTGTGTATTTAAGTGAACGTCTTGTCATTATTCTTGACTCGTCCTTGTAAGTGTTGATTCGTGTAATAGCGTCAAACACTTTTTTGTCCTCGCTTCAATGTTTCCTGCATCTGTCGTTCCAGCATCCTGTTTCACTCGCCCTTCGCACGTTACATAATAGATATAAAAAGATTAATTATTGTAAATTTTGCGCTCAATTTGTAATTAAGCAATTAGAATTACCCTCTGTGCGATAATAATATGTGCACCTGCAGGCCCGTTGACAGTCTTGCTGGGGCCCGGGACAAGAAAGATTCATGTGCCCCATGCGCACATTGCGCAAGGGTTCGCGCGAAAATGACGTAATCGCAGTGGCTCCGCCCGTGCGCGAGGGCCTCGCGCGCTGTCGGTTCGCGAGGTCGTGAACCTCTCGAATTTTGTAACTTCGCGCGCGCCGCGCTTCAGCGCAATGAACAAAGTCATGTTTGTAGGGTTCATACACCTTTATAAGGTCTAATTAAAGCACGTGTACGTCACTTTAAAGGTCCATTTCAATATTTTCCAGCACGTTAAACTTAATTAAGTTAAATATTTATACACATACTCGAAATGATTCGAAATAATTCGCTTTTTATCACATTATTTAATGGTTGTTTATTTTCAAAACGCCCAATCTTAACGTCTTCACGAGAACTGTTCAGTCAGACAGCTATTTGTTGTGAAATTGCATATTAAGTCTCCCAATACATAACTCAGTAGAAATGGTCTCCTCATTTAGAGAGAAGTGAACTGCATCCAACACCTGGCTCATCAGCTCTCTCTCTCGCCTCCACTGTAGATGTTTTTTTTTTCTTTTTGAACCAACTCATCCATTCATTGCTGATTGGCTAATAATCACACTGAAATGTTACTTGAATGGTCAAATTATGCAGATTCCAACCGGAATCCACAAAGGTAAATGGGGCAAAAAGAGTAAAGGTGCTGTGATTCATCAAATCATGTGCACAAATATTTAAACAAAAGCATTTATAGGATAAAAAATTTATAGGATGTGTGAAACATTCATACCCCCCCCCCCCCCCCCTTAGTATTCCACTCTGAACCCTGCACTTTGAACCCTGCAACTCTGGAACTGTTGTTCAAAGAACTGGAGGTACCAAGAGGTTTAAGCATCACAGTGCTACCACTGGAGCCTCTGTCCCCAATTCCAATATTTGCCCATAAGCCCCCCACACCTGACCTCACAGTATCTCCCCACCACCACCACCACCACACACACACACAGACACACACACACACACACACACACACACACACACTTTTCTTGGCTATCATTGAAGTGTGTACTCAGCAAAATGCACTAATAAGGCTCAATGATCAGGCACTTTTAGCGGACACTGTATCTGACTGTCGGAAAGCAGGTGCCCTAATGTCTAGCAAATGCCGGTTATTACAGCATATATCTTTGGAAAAGGTAATGGAATATGCCACTCTTGGCAAGCCTCTAATCCAGCCATTATAGCTTAATGTGATTTGGCCTCTCATGCCGAGAGAGATCCAAGGAATGGAAGCTGGGAGGTGTAGCGGCGGGTGGTGTTAGGAAAATGTAATAGGGAAATGTAGATAGAATGATGCTGTGTTTAATACCCCCCCCCCCTCCCCCCCCCCCAAAAAAAAAAAACAAAAAAAAAACCACTACGGAAGGTATCTTAGAGGATCATGGCCACTGATGGAATGAGAGGCGTGGCATGTATGTGGGATGAGCAACCCTACACAATACTACAGGTCCCCTTCAGGATGGCCTTCAGTTTCACTCACGCCTCAGTTAACTGTTCAATAGTTCATGCTCCTCACTACACAGTCACTTACCCACAGGATCCTAATGAATAAACCCCCTGTGAATAAAGCCCCTGCCCCTGACTGTACTATTGGTACCAGCAGAAAAAAAGCATTAAAAGAGTTTAGATTTACCTGTAGTTTCTCTGGTCTGCACCTCTTGAATCCCACTAAGTACATTGTTGAACTGTAGCAGTTAAACAATATATTGTCACTTGTCGCAAGAAAATGTGACTTGCATGAACTCTTCTACACTCTGACAAAAGCCTCCTCTCCACTTGTGCAACCTGGAATCTGAAGAACTGCATAATGCATAAAATAACATGGCAGGAAAGCAGTGTCTCCTAAGACAAAAACATGATTTTGTTCCACCCACAAAAACAACGATGTTTGTTTAAAATAATGTTTACACGAAATGTCTGCCACGCTACTGCGCGGATCTCGGTATTGACACGTTTAGACGTCCTTCCCACTATTTATACTATAAATCCGTGCTATTTATATATTTCTACGTTTCTCCAACATATTGGCTATGGTTCAGCAATGTCTAAGGAATCACGCAGCATGTCTGATCAATGGGATTCTGTGGAATGTGCATCCTTAGACTGAATGATAAAGCATTCAGTCTGGTTCTTCTCAGACATGAGACAAGGCAACTAATTAGATACGCCAGAGGCACACCAGCCTATCCTCATTAAACCCCTGTCAGGACAGCACTAACGAGCTTTTAATGACAGCCAGACAGACACATGCCACCCCCATCCATTGTCTCTATGCATGGTTTCTCAATAGAGAACTACTGTCAGGCGAGATGCTACTCAAACAAAAGCCCTCAAGTAACATCCGTCTTGATTGAGGGACCTGACAGTGAAACACTCACACGTGCCATCAGGTGACACCAGGTGAAGATGGTGCACAGGTCTTTGTAAGGTCTTTGTCTTCTTGTACTCTTGCACATGGAGGTTTTACTTGCAAAAATTTTCAACAACAAAAGTGAATTAATGCAGGTTACTCAGTTTGAAGAAAGACGTCAATAGTGAATTTTAGATGTATTTACCTGTGGTATTTACCATTTGGAAACCTTTTAAATCAATCTGGATTTCTATAAGGATGACAGCAAAAATAATCATTATGTAAGTCATAATGATAAAGATAACTATTTATGAAGTAAACTTATGAAGCAGACTTGGAACATCATTTCTGCTGTTTCTAGGACTGCTCTTCTGGACTGAGGTCAATGCAGTCATTTGTGAGACCTATTGCACCCATTTCTCCAGATTAGGAATTATAGCCTCAAGCACCTCCATCACCACTACCACAACCTTGGTCTTAATCTTTCCTCTCTCAGTCCCTAGAAGTTCTCATATTGCTTCCTTGCTTAGGATTGCCACATTTATTACACTTGTGTTTTCTGGGTCGTATGTACTATCACTGTGTCTGTTTGGTGCACCAGTGTTTGCTTGTCTTTCTGGGTATGGAGGTCTCACAGGATCTGAGCTTTCTTGTCCTCCACCACTCTCTGTGGCTCCTCCCACTTGGACCTGGGGATGTCCGGCTCATAAGTCTTGTATACGTTCTTGTCTATGATCTCTGCCTCTTGGCTGTGTCTCTTCTCAGGCAACATCTTGCATTCTTTTGCTAGGTGCTAGAGTGTCAAATGGGTTTCTTTACACATACATCTTTACACAGACATTATGAGTCTTGTCTAGTTTGATAAACCCCTGCTACAAATGACCCAGTGCTTAGTGCTTGTTAGAGCTCCCGTGATTAGTGGCTCTGTGCTGTCTTTCAGTCCTGCCTTTTCCAACCATTGGTTGGATTGCCTTATAAGTTATCTCTGCTGTTTATCAGTGGTACTTTAAATGTAGGGGTTTATCCTACCATGGTACCTCTGCTTTATTTCCCCCATCTGTTTGAGACTCATGGTTTTATTATCATTATAATCAGGCAACATCTTGCATTCTTTTGCTAGGTGCTAGAGTGTCAAATGGGTTTCTTTACACATACATCTTTACACAGACATTATGAGTCTTGTCTAGTTTGATAAACCCCTGCTACAAATGACCCAGTGCTTAGTGCTTGTTAGAGCTCCCGTGATTAGTGGCTCTGTGCTGTCTTTCAGTCCTGCCTTTTCCAACCATTGGTTGGATTGCCTTATAAGTCATCTCTGCTGTTTATCAGTGGTACTTTAAATGTAGGGGTTTATCCTACCATGGTACCTCTGCTTTATTTCCCCCATCTGTTTGAGACTCATGGTTTTAATATCATTATAATCATCATCATCATCATCATCATCATCATCATCATCATCATCATCCTTCTTCTTCTTCTTCTTCTTCCTATTATGATTATTAAACAATAACATTATCTTAATATTATTATTAAGATAATCTTAATATTAAATAATAAGCCTGGGGTTTAATAAAATATCAAACTACAGGCATACCACAAATGTTATAGACTAATCAGCCAGATGCTATGACTACTGTAGAATTTTCTCAAATAGCTTATAATTCATTGGTCTCTCCATCACTGTAAACCATCGAGGCCCAGAGACAACAAAGCCATCTCCCTTATATTTAGTGCCAACACATTCTTGCTATCATGCCACAAGTGGGATGAAATTTTGACTTTTGGTGGTATATGCATTGTCACTTGTTTGGGGATTTTAAAAGTATTCAAGCACACTGGTTTTTGTGGAACACAACCTCCCAGTGAGAGTAATCATGCACTAAAGATTCTTCCATTTTTGAACTCTCAGCCCAATTGTGTAGTGATGGACAACATAGTCTTTATAAATCAAATCAAATCAAATATATTTGTATAGCGCTTTTCACAACATATGTTGTCACAGCGCTTTACAGGATTTACAAGGTTAACAATACTATGGGTCCAAATCCCAATAAATTATTTTAGAACATCTTCCCATGTTTTTAGCTTCAACAACTTTTCTTGAAAGGTAGTCTGAAATCTTTCTTGACTGGTATATATTGTACAATATCAAAATTCTTTTGAACAGAATTCTCCTTTGAAGACCAGGTAACATTTTATTCCTGTTCTCTGTTAATAACAGTAGGCTACTAAAGACTGAGCTTTAAAGGGCAGGCTTTCATCTTCCAGCTGGGTGAAAAAACTGCTCCACAGCTGTTAAAGGACAACTGAATGGATTAAATAACAATTTATTCACACACACAAAATATGAAATAACCAAATCTTTGTTGAAGGCCTTTCTTCCATACTAAAGTACCAGCTGAGATTTATGGAAAAATATGAGGATAAAAATTTAGAGGATAATAGGTTTTACATTTTTTTTAAGGACACAAAAGAGACTATTTACAAATTATTTGTGTCTAAATTGGCCCTTCCACTAAGCTTCTGTGTTTAATCTGGTACAGTTATCCTTTGTCACTTCTATTTGGCTGAGATTGCCTTAGAAGACTTAGAGGTGTGCAGATTGTAAAAATTCCATGGATTTAAGTCACAACATTTTGATTAGCAATTAACATGTAGCTATTAGTCAGGTGTTCAGTCCCTCTGCCCTTGTATCATTGCCAGACACAATCACATGTTCCTGTGTGCCTTTGAGGTCATCATTACAAGACACAGACAAATTCACATGGGCTGTGTTCGAAATAGCCTACTACATACTGGATACTGCATACTGCACTCAGTATATACTGGATACTGCATACTGGTCCTCGTAGTAGTATGCAGTACAGTTTCCAGTATGCAACAAAAGCAAAGCATACTATGGGTCACGTGAACGTAGCGTTGCATGATGGGATGCAGTACACCACGAAGATAGCTCTGTTCGCGTACTGGAATATTTTGCGGAAGTAGTATGTCATCCGGGGATGTTTCGCATACTGGAAACATTCTTTTTATTCGCATACTGCATACTGGATACTGATTTGGGGCCCAATCAGTACGCCAGTAGTATGTAGTAGGCTATTTTGAACAGAGCCATGCTCCTGTGTGCCTTTGAGGTCATCATTACAAGACACAGACACAATCACATGTTCCTGTGTGCCTGTGTGGTTGTCGGGGTTTTAACAAAAGTTTTTCTGTCTTAAAAGTCAGGTAAAGTGCTCTACCTTCTGGATTCAGTAAATACAAATAAAATGTTCAGTATCCTGAAACCTATAAGTTTGTACATACAAACCACTATTGCAAAGGTTCTACAGCAATATCCAGATTAGCAATCACCCAACAGGACTATGACACACAATATAACTCCACAACAAGATTTCTGCTTCATTTCACAATTCATGATTCAATCTTCCTACATTTGTACTTTATTATTAGTGTCCATAATTGCTAATAATTTTGTGCTGCTGTATGGCTGTTGGTGAGTCATTAGATGTTTTAATACACAGTGTTGCCTTATAACATTTAAATCCAGGTAGTTGTTTGAGTGTTGCCTGGCCGCTCTGGCCAGTAATAGACCCGGCCATTGATTTCTCCTAAACGCTGTTAATTCGGCTTTTGTTTTGCAACAATGGAGCCTTCCTGGCTAATTGCTGCTTCCAAAGGTCATTTCTAATGAATGTTGTGGCTGGGCGGCTGCAGTGTGATTATCTGAGGGTTTATCGTAGCATACTAAGCAGGGGTAAATGTCACCAGGGATCAGATCCAAATGATGGAGAAGGAAATGTGAACAAGCTAATTACTCACCATGCAGTTAAAGTACTATGTGTTAAGAAAGGCACATTCTATTCTATTCTATTCTATTCTATTCTATTCTATTCTATTATGTCATGTTTTATAAAAAATAAACTGCATCTGTATATATTTTCCAGTATGAAATTTCTACAATGTAAATAGCTAAATTTCCACATTTCTAAACCGGCCACATTATCTAAAACTTTGAGAGAATATAAGTGGTGAATGTTGAGACATAGATTATAAGACTGATGACTTCACACTGCCCTGCTGGACTGAGAAGTGTGAAATAGATCTGACAGGAGGGGGAGGGGCATTATCTGATGAATAACGGCCATTTTATGCCATTAGCGTGTTCTCACGTGTCATCTCCAAACACTTGTGTGATTGATTTTCTGCGGACAACCGTGAAGAGCTTTGCATCAGGAACTAGCATATTCCACAGTTTAAAGGAGGAGATTAGAAAGTAAAAAAGACAAAAAGGGAGAGATAAAGTGAAAAAAGGGGTATTAGGAGCATTGAAAAGAGGTTTACTTCACACTGAAGAACTCCAGTATACTGTGAAATCTGGCATCCTTTCTCTAACGAGTGTGAATGCTTTCAGAGAGGAAGTAAGAATGCATACCCAGGATAATGTGTCTGTGTGTCAGTGTCCTTTTTAGGAGACAGTTCTCATTCTAGAAATCAAAGAAATGTGAAACAATAGAAGAAACCTCTCACAATAACCCAAACTGGTGTGAACTGCCACCTGCTCTGTTTTGACAGCTCTCATGGAAACGGGCCAGCAGGAAGGAGCGTCTCTGCGCGTTTGGCTCGTGACGAGCCCCACCTGTCTCTGGCGTGATGGTGTTAAAGTATAAGGATGTTTCTGGCCTTCACCCGAACCACCTAAAAAACACGCTCGACTTCCTACACCTTCCCTGGTTCTCTTGGCCGACGGCCCGCCTGTGGGGGTCCCAGCAGTGCCTGATGCGGTCGGGTCGGGTGATCCTCAGGGCAGTGGACTTGTGCAAGCAAACAGCCCTGGTTCAGCCCCCCTGAGCACTGGCCATCTATGTGTCACTGGCTGTTAGTTATATAAATGTATCTGTAAATCACATTTAAGGTGTGTGAGTGTGCAGGTAAAATAAAATGTGTGTGGTACAGCTGAGAACAGCAAGAAGGGCAGCAATGTACCGATTCCTACCATGTTGGGATTTTAACGAAGTAAATACTTTTGTAAAGACCTAATAATAGCAAATACCATTTAACACAGTGTGCATGTGTGTTCACTTTGGGGTGTCTTACCTCATTCTGCCGGACATACAGCTTTACACCATGTTCTAAGAAAAGACACATAATGGAACCTTTTGAAGAGAAAGAGCAGGAGAAGTAGAGCTAAAATGAATGGATTAAGATTAGAGAAAGAGAGAGTATTGTGTGGGGAGGTGAGCTGAAAGAGAAGTATAAGTACAGGCAATGTCAGCCTGGATGAGTGATTGAATGGTGTGTGTGTGTGTGTGTGTGTGTGTGTGTGTGTGTGTGTGTGTGTGTGTGTGTGTGTGTGTGTGTGTGTGTGTGTGTGTGTGTGTGATCATTTGTACATATTCTTAATGTCTGCAGCTCTTTTATAGTAAACTGTTATACATGACCATGATATCAACATATATCCCTTATACACTGGATGGGAAAATATTTAAGTCCTCAAAACTTCGACCTGTGTGTCTTTGTACTTCAGAAGAAAGTTTTGATTTTGTGAATATCACGAGCTCCTCATTTATTCTTAGAAAGACATAGAAATGAAATATCTATGAGCTACAACTATAAACTGAAATTGTAGGGTTTAAAGGTCAGCTTACTGTGTCAGTCGCTTCCAGTCTTGGACATGAGCACTAACCAGCAGTGCACAGACTCTGGAGGACTGCAAAGGTCAAAGGTCAGCCACCTGACCAAAAAACTTCTCATTTCAACAGTCCCATGAAGCAGACAAATGAGTAAAATATGCTGATTTCTCTACCGTTAAAATGTGCTTTATATAAAAAATTATGTTGGACATATTTTACAAATCTGTTGTAGTGATGTGTGTGACTACATTTTGTGGCTCTGCGTATAAGAGACAACGAGCGAGAGAGACAGCGAGTGAGAGAGACAGAAAAAGGGTTTTTAGGCACAAAGCATGGTGACTGTTGCTGGAGTGCGATATCTCACAGTTGCTCTGCATCGACGCGATGCAGTGTGTTGGACTGCTTCATGCACACTTCTGAAACAGACTAAAGCAGACGGCTGCTCTATCAAACTCTCTTCTGAGTCACTCTCCTCTTTCTCTTAGAGTGGGATCTGCCCCAGAGCTTTGGTGAGCGATGGAACCATCCTCATTCAAGTGAAGTAAAAAACAGGGAACGCACTGTACAACATGTCTGCTAGAGGAACTGTATTAGCAATGTGTAAAATGGAGATAAAATGATATAAAAACAAAGGTAAAATGATAACCATGGAGTACATTCGCAGCATGCCACATACTGACATTTATGGAGACTCCTGCTTCTGCCAGTAACTGCTCAAGATAGGTCTGCTCTGCAGCACGACGGTGGTGATGTGTACACGCCAAATGTATTTAAGAGATTGTTTGCTAAGTTACAGGCGGTATGTTGCAGGACCAACAAAAGTGTGAACAAAAGCACTTTAGTGAAAAAAATCACTTTAGAGTGAAAAGGGGGATAGAAGGAGAATGTGACATTATACAGTACAACAGCTATAGATAATATGGTCCGCTTTTCTCTGTGCCAGTGTATCAGCACACCTGCACAGGCATACAGCATGCAAAACAACTTTGAAATTAATTTCAGTTTCCTTTACATGATGAACTGGGGAATCTCATCATGCACAACAGAGAGAGAGAGAGAGAGAGAGAGAGAACGTGAGAGAAAGAGAAAGATAGTTGTATGACTTTCCAGAGATTAGGAACAGGCGCCGAATGGAAGACCCAAACTGCAAAGCTTGCCCGGTGTTATTTTTGCAGCAAATTTAGCAGTATGTAGTGACAAAATAATAATGGTAGGAGACTTTAACATACACTTTGATAATGCGGAGGATCCACTGACAAGGGCTTTTACTTCTATATTGAACTCTGTCGGCATTAAACAAAACGTAGTAGGACCTACACATTATCGAAATCATACCCTAGATCTAATATTAACACTGGGTATCGACGTAGATAATATAAACATACTCCCGCAAACCGTAGCGATCTCCGATCATTATTTAGTAAAATTCGATTTTCACCTTAACATAAATACCCGCCCGTCTCCTCGGCAGTGTATAAAGCGCTCAATAAATTCAACAACAGCAATACAGTTTATTGAAACCCTCCCTGACTTAACTGCTTTAGCCCACTCGCCATCCGATCCAGGAGAGTTAGATAGTCTAACCGACTACTTAGAGAATACCTGCAGATCAGCTCTAGATATAGTAGCTCCACTAAAATATAAAAAAGCTAGATCCAAAAAGCTCGCCCCATGGTACACCGACCAAACTAGAAACTTAAAACAAATAGCACGTAAATTAGAGCGGAAATGGCGATCTACTAAATTGGAAGTATTCCACTGTGCCTGGAAGGATAGCATTATTGACTACAAACGGGCACTCACTAAAGCACGCTCAGCATACTTAGCCTCACTGATAGAGAAAAATAAAAACAATCCTAGATTTCTTTTTAATACTATTTCTAAACTTACAAAAAATCAAGCAGGCACAGAACCTCAGATTCCAGTAAACCTCACTAGTAATGTATTTATAGATTTCTTTGATAATAAAATAGAGAATATTAGACAAAATATAAAACCCTTTATTAGCAATACAACTGGTATGTCATCTGGTTTGGTTGATATTGATTTAAATTACATACCAGGAGAAAAACTTGATGCTTTTCATCCACTCCCAAAATCAGAATTAGAGAAAATAATTTCTTCCTTAAATTGTACTACCTGCACATTAGACTCAGTTCCCTCAAAGTTATTAAAAGAGGTATTACCAGCTGTAACTGAACCTCTTCTAACTATAGTTAACTCATCCATTACAATAGGTCACATGCCCAAATCATGTAAATTAGCAATTATCAAACCTCTGATCAAGAAACCAAATCTTGATCCGACTGTGCTGTCTAATTATAGACCCATTTCAAACACATCATTTATATCTAAGATCATAGAAAAAGCTGTTGCCCAGCAATTATGCCTATATCTGTATAGGAATAACACATTTGAAAAGTTCCAATCTGGTTTTAGGCCCCATCACAGTACTGAAACAGCATTAGTTAAAGTAACAAATGATCTCCTCCTTGCATCAGATCAAGGCTATGTATCACTGTTAGTGCTTCTTGATCTTAGTGCAGCTTTCGACACAATTGATCATAGGATCTTGCTAGAAAGGTTAGAACGCTGGGTTGGAGTCTCAGGCACAGCCCTTTCATGGTTTCAGTCTTACTTAACAAATCGCTATCAGTTTGTAGAGCTCAATAATATTTCATCCAAACGTACAATGGTTAAAAATGGGGTCCCGCAAGGCTCCATCTTAGGACCACTATTATTTACATTATATATGCTACCATTGGGCACAGTTATAAACAAACATGGTGTCAATTTTCACTGCTATGCGGATGACACTCAACTTTACATATCAGCCAAACCCGATGACAAACTCAGTTTAGGAAAAATTGAGGCCTGTGTAAGAGATATTAAATGCTGGATGTCTCTAAACTTCCTACAATTAAATGAGGACAAAACAGAAGTTCTCCTTGTGGGCCCTAAGGCCGCAAGACAGAAAATTCCTAATTTAATGCTTAATCTTGCAGACTGTCCCATTACACCTGGCACAGTAGCCAAAAACCTAGGCGTCATACTCGACTCCGACCTATCATTTGATAAATATATAGATAATACTACTAGGATAGCTTTTCTACATCTCCGCAACATTGCCAAATTAAGAAATGCATTATCACAGGATGATGCAGAAAAATTGGTGCACGCCTTTGTTAGCTCTAGACTAGACTACTGCAATTCACTACTGTCAGGATGTTCAAATAAGAATCTAAATAAACTTCAAGTAGTTCAAAATGCCGCAGCTAGAGTTCTGACCAGAACTAGAAAATTTCAGCATATTAGACCAGTCCTATCAGCCCTGCATTGGCTCCCAGTTAAATTTCGTATTGATTTTAAAATTCTATTATTAGCATACAAAGCACTACACGGGCTTGCTCCTGAATACCTCCAGGAACTTATTTCCTACTATGAACCCCCACGTCAACTAAGATCACAGGGTGCTGGTCTGTTATTAGTTCCACAAATTAACAAGGTAACAGCAGGGGGAAGAGCCTTTTCTTATAAGGCCCCCCAGCTTTGGAATAATCTTCCTAAATGTGTCCGGGACTCTGACACAGTCACAATCTTTAAATCTAGGTTGAAAACCCACTTATTTAGTCTAGCGTTTGATAATTAATATCCCCCTTAGATAAAGGTACAGATCCAGGGGTTCATAGACGAAGGGTTTTATGGTAGACTGGGGTGCTGGTGCTGTCATCCTGTCACTGCTCGTGGTCACTCAAGTTTGTTGACAGTGCAGTGGACGGATGCCATTGTCTCAGAATGCCCCCAAGCCTATGTTACCTTCTGGTTCTGCCTTTTTTTTTAGCTAGGCTGTAATAATTTAACTTAGTGCCGGAGTTGCTGCCACACTCCAGAAATGTTTATAATTTTACCTGTCCCGTATATGTCCTCATACAGAGCTAATTTTCCCTGTTTCATTTCTCCACATGGCTGCCCGCCTGCTTGAGGAATAATGAGATGAGGAGAGACAAGCGATCCATCCTGGCCGGCCACCTCCTGCCTAACCGGATGCCTACACCATGATGGACATTATTACATCTTTTTCGGTCTAAATGGACATTATTGCATCTTTTACATTCTGTCTACATTCTGTCTATATTGTTGTTGTTGTCATGGTGACCGGTGTCGGCCAGAGGAGGATGGGTTCCCCCCCTGAGTCTTGGTTCCTCTCAAGGTTTCTTCCTCATGCAAAAAAACTAGGGAGTTTTTCCTTGCCACTGTCGCCTTTGGCTTGCTCACTGGGGGCTAGGACTCGGCACTTGTAAAGCTGCTTTGTGACAACAACTGTTGTAAAAAGCGCTATATAAATAAAATTTGATTGATTGATTGATTGATTGTTATTTGCAACAGGACCGATGAACTCGAATTCTAGAGAAAATATGATTTCCGAAATTAAACACACACTGTGAAATGGATGTTATTTCATGATGCACCTATTTGCATTTAAATGAGTTTCCCCGCCAAGACTCTGGAAGGAAGCGGGGCAGAATTCACTGGTCAGCGCAAAACACCGAGTCTCTCTTTGTCAACAGGTGCAGCACACGGTGAAAAGACAACAAAAAGGTCCAAGCAGATGACAAATGAGGTTTTTGAACATGACAGAGGGGATAATGAGCAGGCGCAAAGCCAAGCTTCTTTTCCATTGGAGATGAGCTCACAGGAGGTGGAACAGGTCTCATCTTGGTGTGAGTCGAACGACGTCTAATTCAACCCTATGAAAAATGGCCACTGACAGCTGCGAGAATCCTTTCGATGCCTCCTCTCCTCCCCCCAAAACCCCATGGGTACATGGACAGTTTGGTGGATTTCTTAGAATGTTTAGGATCTTTAGGTGTTTCAATTTCTAGAAGCTTCCGTTGGGATGCGGGCGCTGCTGCTATCACACAGAGAGCAGCGGGAGACAGACATGCTGCAGAATGTCACAGCATCTCGGACACCCCACCACAGTCCCCCAGCGCCACAGCTGACAGCATTATCACATCAGCTGTGATCGTGCGCTTTGGCTCTGTACATGTCCAACATAACTGGATGAACTTCACCCAGCTGTCTAATTTGCAGATAGAGCCTTTAACTGTGCCCTTCCAGCCCCTGACAACCATGACGAATCTTGAATATTGAAACAGGGTTTGTAACGTTTCTGTTGCTCTTACAGTCTGGTCTCCATCTGTTCCCAGATACTTCCCTCTGGAAAATCCACACAAACTAAAACCACCGGAGGAGCATCATCCACGCTGACAGGTCTGTGATTAATCAGAAACCAAATGCAACCTTCCTCTGCAAGCAGTTTCTCAAGTATAACAACCTGAAATCCAGTGAACTTTAACTCTATTATCCACACTCTCTGCATATGATTCACCGTACACGTTTACATACCCACACAAATATATGCACATTAGACTTTGCACACTACATCCACAACAGTACTGTCAGGTACTGTCCATTGCCATCATATTGCATTTTAGTGTACTGACAACACAACATGTTATATTATACAAAATATTGTTTACATATTGACAACACAATATATATTGTAGAGGCTAATATCTACTACATAAATATGTTTTCATTGTGTGTAATTCCTGTTTATCCCTTGTTGCTCCCCTTTTGATGTGCTGTGTATTTGTTATCACCAACCTCATACATGCTAAGACAAACCCTACATACATGACACATACTGGCAAGTTAACACATACTGTGTGTGTGTGTGTGTGTGTGTGTGTGTGTGTGTGTGTGTGTGTGTGTGTGTGTGTGTGTGTGTGTGTGATATACAGAGAAGGAAACAGGAATGCAGCATATATTGCAAATGTTGAAAGCTTTTCTTCTCTCTCCATAATGATGCCAGTAGGTTTCGACAGTATATATATACACATCCATAGACATGAGATATTTATGCAGGGAAGCTTGCTAGTTGTCCAGTTCTTCATTACTGGACTAAATGCATTTGTTTTGTAATAATATTAACACTACATCAAAACTGTAGTAGCACAATTCTAGTGAGACTGAGAGAGCTGAGATAACCATAACGGAGCCACATACACAGCAAGCAAATGCACCATGTTGTGTGTGTTCTGTCACAGGTGAACGCTCTCAGTATCAGTGAAATTGTGAGGCACTGTCCTTTTGTAAGCTGTTTGAACCACGGCCCACACCACACAGAGAAAGAGATGCACTCAACCCTGAGATCAAACAGGCACGCTCTCCCTGTGTAACCTGCCCACGGAGAGGGAACAGAGGGGACGGAGGACGCCTTCCAACAGGAAGACAACACACGTGTGGTGTTCCTGCGTGGAAGTGCTCTTCACTGTCCTTGTCTCTGTCACATGTTCCTGTCCTTCTCTCCATCTCTTCCTCCTCATTACTTTCCTTCTGCTGTTGTTTGTCTTTTGCTTCCTCTCGCTCTCATTCAGCCATGAGTCCACCCACCCACACACACACACACACACACGCACACTCCTACCCTCCTGCATGCACTTGCACGTGCATCCACCCACACATAAATGCACACACACCCCTTCACACCCACACACTCATACGTGCACACACACCCCTTCACACCCACCCACACATACATGCACACACAACCATACACCCAACAACACCCTACCCTCCTGCTTGGACACACATGCGCGCACACACGCTCACACACACACACACACACACACACACACACACACACACACACACACACACACACACACACACATTTGTATTCCTGTAAGAATGTAGCAGTGGCAGCTGAGCTATTATTGAGGATCTTATAACCCTGTATATAAAAGTAACAACATTTTTGTATACAAAATGTTCATACTCAATAATTCATATAAATTCTTATGTGATATGCAATGTGAATTAGGATAATGGTATCTCAGTGTCATTTTTTTAATTCACTTTACTGTCACACTGTCAGTCAAACCAAATATATGCATTTTTTTTTATAATAAACAATGACTTGCTGGGATGGTTACAATGGAAGCGAATCAATGAATGTTTCCAGGCTGCCAGGGTACATTTAACAAAACTCCATGTGACTCTTCAAGTTGCTAAGACATCAATCCCTTAAGTTGGGAACTCTGAAAGAAAGAGTTTATTGTGTACAGCAGCACTCGACTGACCTCCAGTGAAAGCTTCCTGTGGTGACTGACAGCTGCAGACAACTTCCATCAAACGTATTCAGAAAGGAGGCGACGCGGGGGGGCGGGGCTGCGGTGTTCCTTGTTTTGTTTAATGCGCAGTCATGGGAGTGCAAGCAATCTTTCTTTCTACTTGGAAGTTTGCTGTGTTCAATTCCTGTTCAATTTTCTTAAGCAAAGTTGTCTCGCCCGTCATCTCCCTTCTGTAAAGCGGTTTCTGCTGCGTCCCCTTAAAGAGAAGCGTGCTCGCCGGTCCCCAGATCCTCTAGTATTACCTTTGGAAGGCAGTCAAGAGTGAGGCCGTCGTTGCGGAGTGCTGTTATTTTATCGTGTTAGGCTCTGACTCGGGGCCAGCTTGGCACACACTGCTGTCCTAATGGTCCGTCTGGCACCAGAAGAAAGAACCACAGCCTCGCTGCAGAGATCTTTTTACTCAATAGCAATGAGCACACACACACACACACACACACACACACACACACACACACACACACACACACATACACACACACACACACATACACACACACACACACACACACACATACACACACACACACACACACACACACACACACACACACACACACACACACACACACACACACACACACACACACACACACACACACATGTGCGAATATGTAAACTCTCCATTTCTCTCACACATTATTACAAGTTATTAAACTGTTACTAATATCTCTACCCATATTGTCCCTGCCATGATCGGTATACCCGCTTTTCCTCATGCGTCACACTAACCGTTTTAAAGAATCGTGTGTGTTGTATTCTGATTTTCAACACTTTATGGCTGACTCATCCTTGCCACTGCATATTATCACACTGGTCTTAACATCTCTCTTTCATAGAAGGACTGTGCTTGAGGACCCCCAGAAGGGATTAACTGTGGCCACTGAGGATGGCTGTGAGAGAGACAGTCTGTTTGCAGGTGGTCTGATAACGTGTATCCATTCAGACAAGCAGCACGCCACTCAAATGCAGGGGAGTGGCAGTATTAGCTGTCTGTTAAGGTCAAGAGCCTTGTTCCACTTTGCAGAGAATGACAGTCCTTTAGGAGCAGGGGAAGTGTGAATGAGAAAGTTAGAGAGAGAGAGAGAGAGAGAGAGAGAGAGAGAGAGAGGACTGGAGAGAGAGAGAGAGAGAGAGAGAGGACTGGAGAGAGAGGACTGTCTTACATATGATTTACATGATCATGTTTTACCTCCCTATTACTTTATGACAGACATTAAGTAGGAATAACCAATTAAACTGTGTAGGCTACATCCCACTTTCAAACGCCTGCTGCATATTGTACCCACTCACATTTCAATTTCAGCACCAGAGTTGTGGACAGCTCCCCCATTAAGTGACAGCCATAACCTTTTTTTTAGTCACTGCAGTCAATAGCAGTGATTAAGTTGTCTGAAATTCAGACATGACTGTGTTGAAATTATGTAATTACTCTATGGATTACAGAAATCCTCCACAACAAAACCACAGTGGAGTTTGCTTCCTACCTGTAGTGGTTTAATCAATTCTGACTCCAAACAGTTCAAATCCTAGACCCTCATATACTTTAACAGTTTAACAGGTTCAATGATTCAGCGGCACTGCATATTTGCTTGCATTGTGTGTGTGTGTGTGTGTGTGTGTGTGTGTGTGTGTGTGTGTGTGTGTGTGTGTGTGTGCGCGCGCGCGTGTGTGCATGTGTGTGTGCACGCGAGCGTGTGTCTGTACATTAAATAACTACTAAACTTTCAGCGGAGTGTAACCCTTGGCCTTTAAACGCCTCCAGAAGCCTTCTCATCTTTCCCACTAAACAAATACTTAAAACACATAAAGCAGAACAATCAGGTTTACATCATATTCAAACTTTTTTTTCTAATGCATCTAATAATTGATATTTGCAGTAGGATATGTAAATTACAAGGTGAGAAGTCTTAAGATGCGTGCATACAGATCACAGGTAAAGGCAACTTCCTGCGTAGAGCAAATGTAGCTTAACTGTCCAAAATAAGATAAACAGATTATAATGATTTTATTTGCTGCACTTATAGCACTTATAGCTGCTCACTGTGCACTTTTAGACAGCATTCCTGGAGCATTGCTTAAGCCAAGATCGAAAAGTGGACTAAAGGGACTAAAGTGGAACTTCAGTGGGAAATCCCTTTTTGATGAACAGTAACTTTAAATTTGCTGCTTTTGCTTACTTGGCTGTTCCTTTGACTTGGCTGTTCCTTTGACTTGGCTGTTCCTTTGACTTGGCTGTTCTTTTGACTTGGCTGTTCCTTTGACTTGGCTGTTCCTTTGACTTGGCTGTTCTTTTGACTTGGCTGTTCTTTTGACTTGGCTGTTCTTTTGACTTGGCTGTTCCTTTGTAAAACTAAAACTAGCCATTGTTTTAGAAAACATTACCTGATGCATCCTGTTTCATAGATACTTGTGCTCATATCTAAAGTTGTTTTGCTATTAATAATAATAGCACTCATTTAATGTGCAGCTCATAGTTTTATTGCATTAATAAGCTATGAATTCAGCAGGTGACCATAACTAATCTGATACAGATCTATGTTAATTTGTATTGTTAATATTAGATGCATAACAGTTGCTGTTCAATAACGGCTCTTCTGTTTGTTGCTTCACCGGGAAAATGAAAACTGGACCATGGCACATTGATTTGTGTTTCCAGCCATTCGATCCTTAATTAATCTTCTAAATTGTTTGAATATGAGGCTCGTGCAGTAACATGTATTTATTTGTTTCATTATTGAATGAGTTTAAAGATAATTGAAATGATGTGATGAATGTAAATAATGTAAGACTACGGTAGTAGCAGGACTGGTCTCATGTTCTCACATTTTTATCAGATTTATTTTTACCATGCACACTTACACTGAGCAATATATAAATATGCACTAGTTCAGTTAAAAAGATTGTAATGTTCTCCTGTGAGACCAGTTCCAACAGCTCTCCTCATTAGAAGAGTGTTAGTAATTGAAACACAATGGAAATTTGTTGGTAACGCTTTAATTTCTGATTTCTCACCCAGTGCCGTAATGTCACCCAATATCTGCATCACCTGACATAGTTATGTCAACTTGACATCAGCGGTGATAACAGGAGCTTTGACAACAGCTGATGCACACTTGAATAAGCATTTAGAAATGTTGATGTTTGTATATGTCCACCTTCTACACAGTATCCTTCAGTAAATCACATCTGACTCTATTCTATGGGGCCAAAAGGTTAGTGAAGCCAGTTTATGGGATGGGAAAGTGACCTGTTCAATCCACCAGGACTTGCAGGAAACATTTGTGCTGTTTTTTTTACATCACTGCTGTGCTGCAATTGTTCAATAATTCAAAACTACTTTAATGTTGAAAGTATGATTTAAATGTGTGCTTTAACTATTTCCTCATTAGCTAACATAAAATGACTGCACCACACTTTGCAAGTCTCATATAACATAGCACGGTGGCAAATAGAGTGGCCTGATGGCCAGGCGTGGTCTAAGTCCGCCTGTAGCAGAAGACCTTTATTGAGAAGAGGCTGAGGAAGCAGAGCATCATGGTGATGAAGGTGGGAGGCACACGGCTGCAGCTCCAAGATGAAGAGGGAGAGAGACGTGCGTGAGCTTGACAGAGAGATTGAAAAGGCTGTCGCAGAGTTATTAAGGATCTTGAGAGAAGGAGCGCGCTCGGCCACTGTGCTGGGGGAACAGATGGAGAGAGTTATCAATGAGCAATGGATGGAGCATGACAGGGGAGAGAGGAGAAGAGGAGGAGAAGAGGAGGAGATGAGGAGGTGAAGAGACTGCAGGAGCGCCGAACAAGATGAGGACGGAAAGATATTGGGGGAGATGGAAAAGTGGAACTGCCCAAGAAGAAGGAAATCGAACACCAATTTGAAATGATGGGGCAAAAGAGGGAGGTGAAGGGGAAATGGTTGTAGGAGGTGATTAGGGCTGAAATGAGAGAGGAGGAGTGCAGCTAAACACCCACAATCCTCCAGTGCGTGGCGCACACTTCTGCTCTAAACAGATCACACCAAAACAAGGAAAGTGTATGTGTGTGTCTCCAAAGTTTGATATTAACACTGCATGTTAATCAGCTGCATTGTTAGCACTGCAATAATGTTGAAACAACAGCTCTGCCATTGTGGAATATACAGTAATGAATAATAAGTGAAAGTGATAGTCACCGTGTCAAAGATCTGAAGAGCTTTTATTTTACAATTCTCTGCTGCAAATACCACAGAACAAGGAGTCCAAGACATTCCTTCTGCTGTGTTAAGTATCCTAATTGAAATTTGTAGCCCTTGTTTTTGCTGCTTTAAATAAAAATAACACATTTTCATTTATAAAGCCATCTGGTCCGCTTGTTTATCACTTGGGTAGAGACAAAAATTTATAATGCATCATACCTTACCTTAAATGCCTTAAATACATTATAACATTATTCATCTTGTCTAGTAATTCAATGTGCGGTAGGTTATCTGGAAAGCTAACATAATCTAACTAAGATAACATAAGCTGACTAAGATAGCATAAGCTAACTAAGTTAGGAAAAGCTTTCAGCATTACTTTTTGTAGGTGGGTATTTATCTACTTAACTATACTAGCTTTGATAAGTCTGCTTCTTACATTAGGATGTGAGAAAATTATGATCAAAAGTTATCAAAGTTATGATCGTTAAACAAGTTAGCCTCAAATTCTCAGGTGATTGATCAACTTTTACAATCTAACGGGTGTGTGCAGTGGTCTTCAAGTAGAATTCCTTATAATTATAATTATAATATATATAATTATTATATAAATATAATATAATTATTATAATTTATGTATAATGAGACCTAACGTGAGTGGCGAGTTATGGACGTTAGATCTCATTGGTGGTGCTGATGAGGTGATGATGAGGTGAGGTACTACCCTTCACTGCCAGAGTCATCTATCATTCAGATACAAGACGTCCAACTACAGACAGGCTACATTCAGGAACAAAGGAACAACTTACAAAGGGTGTCCACATACACAAATCACTACTAGAATGGAGAGAGAGAGAGAAAGAGAGAGAGAGAGAGAGAGAGAGAGAGAGCTTACAAACAAGTAAAGCATGCATTAATTGATGTGTGATTGGTCTTTATATGTTCAATATATTTTAGTAAAGTGATTTCCATTTTACTCACTAATAAGTGTGGTCAATACTTATTATATATATTTTTATGAATATGATTCACAGAAAGACAAAATGTGAATTTTTCCATCACAGCACATTCGGTGGTTTGCCTGGACTTGCATTGCGTCTTAGGATAGAAGGCTGGCATCTATCTTAATGATCAAAATTGATCTCTACTCTGACAAAGAAGACAACCAAGAAAAGTTTATCAGAGTAGTATAAGTTACTGTCAAAGTGAAATTATCTATATATTGTTTATCTACATATTGTTCACAAAGGGCATTGTTAAAAAACATCCGTATAGATGCCTGAATCCAAGCAAGCACAAATGTCATGTCTCCCATGCCCCCCACATCGCCCACGCCCCCCACATTCATTTCACTTGCTAGCTAAAATCTTTCTATGCATTCATATTTGACTATTAACTATATTATTACTTATTACAGTATTGTAGTGTCAAGGCATTTCATGTAGTTTTACTCTCTGCATGAATTTTGTAGAATCAGTCAATTTCAGTACAGAGGTGGCTCAACCTGCCAAAGCATTGTGGGAATAGTGTGACGCTATGGATGAGGCAATAGGCAGGAAGCCATCTGTTTCCCCTCCTGTCTTCACTGCTTCCTCTGGCCCAAGGTGCTGCTTTATCTCCATATCTCCCTGCCAAAGAGGGCCGGCAACAAATCTCCGCTCGCAAAAGAAAGGCAGCTTGTGGGACAGCGACTCAGTACTCTGAGAAGAAGCAGAAGAAAATAGACCCCAAGAACTTCCATGGAACCACAGCAGTGAGTGGCCAAAACCACAACCAAAACTGACAACGACACAAACTGCTGAAGAGATCTTTGAAGAAGAGAGCGAGAGTGAGTCAGACTATGTCTCTGACTAGTTTGGGAAAGATGACGAGGCTTCTGGAGGCGTTTAAAGGTCAAGGGTTACACTCCGCTGAAAGCACACAGACTGAAGCTCTACCTTATGCCTCAGAGCAGAAGCTCTGCTTTATGGGGGCTAGTCTTCACGTCAGAGGCCAGTGGGTTTAAATAAACTCTATGAGGTTAAGCTAATGACATCACAGTTTGTTAGGTTTCTGAAGTAGATTAGAGATCACATGAATAAGACATCTAGCCTGTTTGATTTACTGTCAGTGGGTGATAATGACATGGACAAAAACCTCCATTAATTTGTTTTAACTTGGGTGGGTTAGTGAATGGAGTAGGCATGTCAGAATTTTTATACCAGTAATATAAAGTAATTTTAAGAGGCCAACAGAGTAACCACGAGTCACCAGTTCAATTCAAAGTCCTTATAGGCTAATAATAATGTCTTATAATAATGCCTCAGGTGCCATTAGCTTCTCAGAAATTTCCTCTGCCATCTTCATCATGATTATTGTTAGCCAGTGCTTGTTAACGGTAATGAATAACAAATTAACTCAAGTTTAGAAACCCATCAATAGCATTGCTGTCTAATTTGCCTTCTTTAAAGGGAGAACATTGTACATTTTGGCATAGAACCAGCATTGTTACCCCAGATCATGGAAGTTAAAGGGAAATTGGGGTTATGGTGAAGTGATGCTGTCTTTGCTACCAGAGTTCTCACATACTTTTCTCTGCTGTGTGCATGTCCACAGGTTTTAATGCCAAAGAAAACTGGATGAAGGCAAGTAAAATAGGATGAAGGTTTACTACATGGGATAAATTGTGCCATTGCATTGCTGTTCTTTTAATTAGCCATCGACACTCTCGCACAGCTTTCAACACCTTTTCTTTTTTAGGACGTCCCAATTATGAGAAAGGTCATCAGTTATAGCATTGTCAGGTTCCATGACAGTGGGAGCCGTTATGAACCTCCATATTCCAGCACTGGTGCTCCACACTAAGCCATGATGATGCGAGCTTGATTCCAGTAGGAAAATGGGCTGCGACTCCAATGGCATACTGTGCTTTTGTGTCATACGGCTGCCGGTGTGGGGAGCGTATGGTGGGTATGTGTTTGTGCCGGTTTGTATTTGAGTGGGTGTGTTAGTGTGTGCACAAGAGAGAGAGAGAGAGAGAGAGAGAGAGAGAGAGTGTATGTGTGTGTGTGTGTATGTGTGTGTGTGTGTGTGCGTGTGTGTGTGTGTGTGTGTGTGTGTGCGCGTGTGCGCAACTGCAGCACAGCATGATGGACAGAGATTATCAAATGTCATCCTGTCACTTCACGGTGTGAAAGAAGTGCAGTGCAAGTAAGGGGAATAACGAGAAGGAGAGATCAAAACGTCCTCCGCAGCCGTACTGTGTAGCGCTGCAGATAATGGACCTCTCTGACCCTCCTCCTCTTTATCCACGTCAACACAGTGTATAAGCGGAAAGTCCAGATAAACGAGGCCTGATCTACACAGTGCTCTCAGACCTCACACTGGCTCTCATGTCCACAATGATCAGGGTGGCGTCTGAAATGAGTGAGTTTTTCACATAGAATCAGGAAGGCCTGTGATTCTGCACTAAACCATAATGGGGCTTCGTTTACCAGTGCAAACAATGTATTGACAAGTAAAACAAGGATATCACATGCTGCTTTGGCAACATCGGAGAGCTTGTGCAGGCACTCCACGTGTAATTATTTACAGTTCTGACAAAGGAACTGGAGTTACTGGTCAAACTGTTTCAGTGGTGCACAACCATTAAGCGTGTGAAGGACAGGAACTAGAGTTTACAGCTATAATTACAATTTTTATTATAATAAGTGAATGTCTCATGTTGGGTTTGCAGTGATTAGCACAGAAAACACCAACCCAGACAACACCAGCAAGAGCACCAGCTGATTGAATAAATACAGATAGTTAGTGGTAGCAGCAGCATGTAATTGAAAGCAAAGGAAAAATAGCTTTGCAGTTTTAGAGGTTGCAGTGTAACTGCCATGCAGTGGCACTGACAAGAACAGTACAGCTTCACTGAGGAACAGTCCACAAATGAGCATTTTACAGTGTAGCTAAGAAGGCACCAACCACAAGAAAGCAAATATAAGCTGGAGCTCAGAAGCCAGACTGCTTTAGGCAAGTGTGGCGGAAATGTAGCAGTGTCCTTGAACGCTGGCAGCATGATGAAAAGGTGACTGCCAGGATGAGTGGGCTTCGTGCAACCCCCCCCCCCCCCCCCCCCCCCCCCAACTTTACTTCTTGTCCTGGTACAGGGCCCCCGGAGGACAGGAACTGGAAGACAGTGATCTTCTCAGCAGGGCATGCAGAACATTGCTCCTTGACTTTGGAGACAGCGCTGGGGAGGCACGCAGGGACGGAGGTGGTGAGGGAGGACGTCAAGCCTGCTGAGCTGATGCAGAAACACCCAGTGTGTTGTTGAAGATGGAGATCCCCAGGAGCTCCAACAACCTGACAAAACTCACAGCTGTTTTTTTTTTCCAGTGGATGGCAGGCAGATGTTTTAGTAGAAATTCTACTTCGTTTCAGTTGTTCTAAGTGTGCTGAGCTGCAGAATGTTGCCCATAAACCATGATGTGTGTGGGCCACACCTCTCTGCTGTAGAGAGGTTCATCTTGGCCAGAGATGATATCATCAGCAGTGATCCATCTGTAAACCTGAGCAGTTTCACAGATGGGACCTCTGCATGGAACTTCCATTTTGATATTGACTTCAAGTCAATTCGAATTAATTTTTTGCTTGCTTCTACTATGGATAAAATGTGCGGTACTTTAATACAGTGGTATTATAATGGTGCATTAGTAAACAATAAATCCACTGGGTTGGGTCTCTCACATACTAAAGTTTATAAATGTAGAGTTTTTACCTTGGCAGTGTGTCTAATTTATTGGCAACTTTGGAGTGGGGGTGTATCAAATTTATTGTATATCTGCAAAAGTCCTTGATAATCAACATTGTTTCATAAACAATACATCATGGCAACATTTGGCAGAAAAGATCTGTCATGCAGGAGAATTTAGATGAGTATAATAAATAGTATTATTGTTTTTTGTTTGTTGCTATTGTTCCCCTGTTCTTTGGTTTACTTGCTAATCTTCATACAGAAAAGGCAAAACTGTAAACTAATAAAAGTTTTTCAACCTATTGAAAAAGAGCTGAGGAACAAGCAAACAGAGAGAGTGTGTGTCAGGGAAACTGACAGAATGAGTGATGGTGGAGAGAGAGAGTGTGTGTTTTAAAGAGACTGACAGAGCGAGAGGGAGAGAGAGGGGGAGAGAGAGAGGGAGAGAAGAGGGAGAGAGGGTTCCAATAGCTGCTTGCAGTCTTTACAATAAAATAAATAATCAAATCAACAGGTGGATGCAAACAGCCAAATACCACACAACAGCCAACATATGGCTAATATATTCTAATTCTTCTCATAAACAATAATGCTCAACATCTTTTCTAATGCCTATTACAGCCCTTAACAGGATCACCCCACTCAGCGGGCTTGTTCGGGACAAATGCTGAACTCACGTGACATTTCCATGTTATCAGTCGCACAGGGCTCCGACGTTCCACGTCATTTTCATTTCTTCGTGTCATGTCTTCACGTGAGTCACGTCTTCACGTGTCATGTCATCTGACACATGATCACCTACTGATGATTTTCCTCATCTTTCATAGCTTTTAATCTTTCTACAAAGCCATCAAATGTGTTCTCATATGTTGCTGTGTGTGTTATTTACTACTCACATCCAAGCAATGATTCTTCCCTTTGTGGACTATTAACCGGCTTCCTTCCTACAGTTGGTGGAAATCTATAACACAGACACTGCTGTAGGATATATTGAAATGTCCAATGTGTGTGAAGTACTGGTGGTCCCCGATGTATTGGATGTCAGTGAGATTCTGGTCGTGTAAACAAACTGTCCATCATGTTGGGATGGCGACTGGCCACAGCTCACACGCTGTGCCGCAGTGCTCTCACCTGCTGGGCCACACACAGAGTGACTGATGAGTGACAGCCAATGAGTTCATGAGTTCAGCCCCACAACCGCAAAGACATGAGCGTCAAGTGCATTAGCTGTAGGTCAAACTGTACTAAAGAAATTCAGTGAAGGACCTACGGCATATGGTGACGCTAAATCAGACCATATCCCATCTGTTCCTGAGCAAAGCTGCGTTTTTGCAATTCTGAATATTTTGTTGTGTAAGAGATGTGAAAGAGGAGCTGCGTGTGTGTGTATGTGTGTGTGTCACAGAAGTAGAGAGAGACTGGCAAACAGTGGGAGATAGAGGGGTAATTCAGAGATATTCAGTTAATACTCTGACATCATGGTTCTCTGTCATAATATCACTGAGGCAGATTAGCATAAAAAGATCTAATTGATGCAGAAACCAGGCAGTTTGCAGCTTAACTGACACTATTTGTCTGTTAACTTTTAGCATCTAAAACGAATACATTTGTTAACTGTAAATGATAAAAATCATTTTCATACTATTACAATGGGTATCAATGCATTTAAAAACTCTCTATTTTCATAATAGTTATTAGAGTATTGAAACAAACGAAGTATGAACTAGAGTATCAATGCTTTGTTATACATCTGTACTTAATGTGTTAGTCTACCTTATGGTGTAGTGAACAATGAACAATGGCATTTATAACTTCATTAAATGCAACTTTTTTATTCATTAACCCCTCAAATATTGTTGTCTGCAAATATACTGGAAATGGTGATCTGTTATACTCGATGTCTTTGATGTCTAAAGAGCATCGGAGCATCTCTTTCTTTGAAATAAAATAATCTATTAATGTTTAAAACGAGAACATATTCTGAAAGCATCCTTGAGTCCTCATGTAGATCATTCTGTATATACTTCCACTCACTTATCAGGCAGATGACATGCCAGTTATAAGAGTTAAAGGCTCCTGTTTTATCCTGCTGTAATTCAGTGGGTAGAATTAGACATATATCTGATCAGATCTTTCATTTTATCATGCTCTTCAATCTTCAAAGCTTGTATTCTCTCTGTCTCTCTCTCTCTCACACTCTCTCTCTCTTATACACACACACTCACACACATGTCTGTAATCTACAATAAAAGGCAAGGAGTGGAGAAGACTGTTGGTTGTTAGGAGCAGAACTGTTTGTCTTCTCCTCGACTGTCCTCCAGGTGTGAACGTTGTTTCATCTTTTTTGTGTCTGTTTCCTCCTCCCTCCGTCTGTCTGTCCTCCCGTTGCTCCAGGTGAAGTACAGCGTACGAGGCCTGTTCACGTGGGGGCTGGATCCCAAATGGAAGCGCCCGCTCACGGAGCTTGGCACACCCCCGGAAGACACGTGGCTGCTTCACCAGTCCCTTCACAAATGATATCACTAATTCTCTGCTCAACAAAGACTTTATAGTTTATAGTTTTTTGACTGATATCATCAATGCGCTGATAGTTCATTGGTATGTTTTCATTGGTGGGTGTATGAAGTCTCCTTTGGCTGTATAGTTCCCTCCTGTTCTTCTGTTTAATGGCTGTAATTGTGTTTGGCTGTTCACTTCATGTTCTATATTATTCCTGTTGTGTCCAGATTTCCCCTTTCTTCAATAAATCAATAAAGTAGTTATAAAACCTGTAAAATTATTTTCATTAAGGTATATGTTATCCAGTAATTAAAGCTTTAAAAACAGTTTTTTTAGTTAGGTTAATGGCATTTTTTTCAGTATGGTAGCATTGCTGACCTATTTCCAGTGGTACTTTAAGATTTCATAGATGAATGATTTCAACGCAGCCTTTTCAGCACTGAATAACAAAACAAAAATAGATATCAGTTCTGTATAAACAAATCACTGCTTATACAAACACCTAAAAGAACAAGACTAGTTACTCTGATGTGAAATGTTGACTCCAGTGTAAATAACAACATAGAATTTCTTTTTTTAACCAGGAAGGAACCGAGATATATTCACACAAACACACGTGTGTGCGCACACACAAACACATATACACATCGTACTTCTCTACTTTGCCTGCACAGCAAGACTGTTTCACACATATTTTGGGGTGATATATTGGTGTGAAAACTGTTTCATGTCACTAATCACACACACACTTCCCCCAAGATGCTGAGCTGTAAACAACCTCTCTACATAGACGCTTTATGGTAAAAGAAAGTTTTCTCTCGAACATATCATAAGACGCATTATCCAGTTTATATCTAATGCCCTGTGCCTGCAAACTGTGACAAACATAATACTAAAACTGTTTATGACACAACCCTTCATGATATGGAAAAGACAGCAATATACTTTAGCGAGTTATTGCACAAACAACAGTGGTACGCTATCTCTGCAAATATATGTCTGTGTTTGTGTGGCGATGCTTGTTATGTGGGTATGCTTATGGGAGTGGATGTTACGAAGAGTTACAGCAATGATCAGAACACTAACAGATCTGTTTTGACTAAAATAAAAAAACCCAAGAGTGACACACAGGCAAAAGGTGAATTTAGAAAAAGAAACATGGGTCTCAGGTACATGTGGGTCTCGGGTACATGATTTCTCAGTCTTTCCCTGTCTCCCTCTTTCTTTCTCTCTCCCTCACTCTCCTACACTCTCTCTCTCTCACACACACACACACACACACACACACACACACACACACACACACACACAGAAGTATAAGCTTATTCATGGAGACACAGGCTGCACTAAGGTGAAAAAAAAATGCATGTGGGCATTTTTGTTTAAATGATATGGTACAATTCCTCATCCACATACAGCTCCTCCCCTTCTCTCTCTCTCTCTCTCTCTCTCTCTCTCTCCCATACACACAGAGACATATAGCTCAGTCCCGCAATGTCATAAGAATTGTGCTAAGGAACAAAGCATTAATATTAATATCAGGATATTTGGGTGAACTGAAAAGCAAGATGCGGGATGCGGAGTCATGAGGAATTTGTTGCTGACGCTTGTGTTTTGGGTGTGTAGGTTAAGTAGTCACAGTCACTGTGTAGTCACAGTCCAAAGATCCAAAGGCAGACACAGAGGCATATTTGCTGTTATGTAAACCTTAATGTCCTCGCACCACATTTGGGATGAAATCATTAGAGGCAGAATTATATGCTGTGGGTGATTATACACACCCCACACTGTTTCTCCCACTCAGGAGTTGAGGGACACAGGTATGCGGTCAGTTCCAAGCCTGACTCAGGGGAGTGGACGTCCCTGCCGTGCATAATCCCATGGACTTGTGATTGGGCATGGGACACAAGCTCGGGCTTGATCACCCTGTAGCTGGCCACCTTAGATGAGGGTGTCTAGTGTTGAAAGGCCGAAACACCCCCTGATTCAATTTTGTGTCCTAAATTGACAGATACAACACCCACGCCACTCTCACCATCAAGGAAACTCATGTGACTCAACATTTAATGGCACAACGGATAGTAATACCATCTCGTCCAGTGTTTATGAATCTCATCCAGAAAAAAGGAAACTGCAGAGGTTTCCTAAAACCTCTTTAGCAAAATATCCCAAACTGTGTAGTGGAAATTGGCTCTAGCATGGAAGCATCTAGAGTTGATGGTGAAATTATCTGGATTTTTGCAGGCAACAGACTACATGCCACATATTGCTCTGCATTACATATTTACTGAAGCAAATTTGGATATGGGGTTGACCTGTCTTGCCATATAAAAAAAAAGACATTCGGTATCGTGTTGCAGTACGCGTGAGATTATAAAATAGAACAACAAAAAAGGGATTGTAGAGGAAAGGCAACTGAAGCCAATAAGACTATCAGTGTTTTGTAAAAGGTTTTCTGTAGACTTGGATTTCTATCAGTCTGGCAAATGAAAGAATTTCAGTACAACTACTAATCTTCCTATGAGTGGGAATCCTTCAAAGATCAGTGCGCATACATGAGTCTAGTATAAGAAAAACACTGAAGGAATGGGGTGGATGGCACTGCATGCTACAGGGCAAGAACTACAAGGCTACAAGCCTCAGATCACAGACAGTGGGGCAGGAGGAGCTGGGATCACAGACAGTGGGGCAGGAGGAGCTGGGATCACAGACAGTGGGGCAGAAGTGCCTCAGATCACAGACAGTGGGGCAGGAGGAGCTGGGATCACAGACAGTGGGGCAGAAGTGCCTCGGATCACAGACAGTGGCGCAGGAGGAGCTGGGATCACAGACAGTGGGGCAGAAGTGCCTCAGATCACAGACAGTGGGGCAGGAGGAGCTGGGATCACATGCAGTGGGGCAGAAGCGTCTTAGATCACAGACAGTGGGGCAGGAGGAGCTGGGATCACAGGCAGTGGGGCAGAAGTGCCTCAGATCACAGACAGTGGGGCAGGAGGAGCTGGGATCACATGCAGTGGGGCAGAAGCGTCTTAGATCACAGACAGTGGGGCAGGAGGAGCTGGGATCACAGGCAGTAGGGCAGGAGCAGCTGGGACTACGGCCAATGGGACAGAAGCAGCAGGTAATGTGGACAGCAGGGTAGTAACAAGGCCAACGCTGATTCTTTCCTCTGGCAGCAGATCAAAATGAGCCAAGAGTAGATATGTGAAAGCCTGCCAGGTGTCAGCTGTCTCACCCTCTCGTGCTGTCTCACCCTCTTGTGCTGTCTCAGCCCACTCTCCCTGAGAAGCGCTGCCTTCGCCAAAGCCAAACTAGCTTCATTTGCGATGAGGTTCGCTCTGAAATAGCTCCATCTGAAGTCAGAAAACTGCACATTTACACAGGCGCTGACCCTTACCATCAAATGTGTCATCCAGTAGGGGACTCCCCTCGATGGATCTCACCAACGATGATGGGAGTTTGGTCCCCCAGTACAAGGGGATTACTTGGATCATTCTTCCCTTAGAAACATTTCATTGTCAGAAAGGCAAGCTTGGCCATCAGGCAAGCAACAGGAGACAATATGACAAGAACGAGAAAAAGAAGATACTAGGAACCCATGACAGAAGAAATGGTCTGTGGACAAATGAGAAAAGTTGAACTTTTTTTGGTAAATGTTCCTAACATGATGTTTTGAGAGACACTGCATTCAGCACACAAGTTACTGTCATTATGGAAAGAATATAATGGTGTGTGTTTAAGTGTATTGGTGGCTTAAAATCAAAGGCAACAATGAATTACAAGATTTCTGAGAAATGATTACAGCAGAATGTCAGTGCATCTATGATCTACAACTCAAAGAGGTCATGCAGTATGACAATGACCCACTACACATGAGTAAACAAAATGTCAACAAAGTGACTCAATTCTGAAAAGGTCAGTCCTGAATTAAATTCTGCAGTGTTAGCGGACAATTCAAGCGTGACATATGAAGCTAAACTTCGATGTATTTAACGGATTGTGCCAAAATGCAACCATTTACTGCGCAGGACCGAATAGCACGACTACAGAAAGCTGTTGGTTGAGTTTTTAAAATTTGCTTTTTTTTTTTTTTTGAGGGAAACACTAATTAAAGTAGTAATCTACTATGAGCTCGTGGCATTATGCCTGTGTGTTTATGGAAAGCAAGGCTAACATTAGCATCTGTCCTTTCCACCATGTCACGATTGGCTATAACGTTGCCTACAAATTTGCGTCAGGCCACCTGTACCGTGCTTTATGTCGCAGATAAACTGCAGAATTTGCTGATTCGCAGTCTGTAGATCTGCGTGTGACATTATCGCCTAATGCAGAATAGCATCTCTACTCTGGCTTTCTTTTACGAATTGCGATTTCCCCTCTGCGTACACACGCTTAGCGCTCCACATGCCGTAACTCAGGCGTGAAACGCATCAGTTCGCATGAATAATGCAACGTTGCCCGGAGCAGAAAACGTCTCCCTCGCGCTTCCCTCTTCATATTCAGCTGGCTTGGTAAGCCTCCAGGGGAAGAAATAGGATCATATACAGCTAGTAAGCAGATCCCATTTCTGCCCCATAGCTGATTGCCATGTAGAGCGTCACTGAATTAAGTGGATGTTATTGATGGTGGTTGTAATCTCAGGTTATTCGGGATGGGTCATAAATTTCATCCTTCTGTACAGTTATACAATCTCTTTGAGTTCTTTGTGTGGTTCTGTAACATGCACTCAAGAAATATTCTGTATGTACTCTGTAAAAACTGCATATATTACTGCATATACTACAGTATATGCACTGTATACTGGGCTAGGCTACACAACAGGAGATAAGTAATAGGAGTAGTAAGTAGTAGGAGAAATAACTAGTAGTTTTGCACACAGTTGTTACATTGTGGTCAGTACTCAGAAGCTTTGTGTAGTCACGCAAACTATCTTCTTTTAAAAAAACTTGGTTTAGGCTATAATCTTAGGCTTAGTTTAGGCTATAACAATTGTACATTTTAGGAATCCGAGACATAGGTTATTAGTGGGGAGGTGAACATCTTCTATCCAGTGTTTTTTCCATCCACAGTGTGGATAACCTTGCGATTTCACTTAGGATTTTCACTTAAATTTTATTCTGTACAAGACAGGATATGCCTACTCAAGTGAATGGGGTGAGTGTTGCAGTTCCTTTGTTACTTTATTTGTTGCTTATTATTATTATTGCTTATTCTTTTCAGGATTGTAGGTGATGTCCTGATGGGATCTACCAAGATCAACATCTAAAAGCTAGGGAATTTAATATTAGTAAATAAGACAGTTACATCAGTATCATGATGATAGTGTCATATCCTGTGTTATATTTATCATAAAACTCATATGAGTTAAAGTGTCTGGTGTGAGTAAGCTGTACCACTAGTATGAAACTTAGGCCACTGTTGGGAACATTTAAGTATCATGATGTCATGATAAAGGCAAGATGCAGTCAGATTCAATCGAATTTATTGAAATGAAACCAATCAAATGGAAAAAAAAACCTAAATAAAAAAGAACCCAAAAATTGTAGCAGTATTGCACAATTGAGAATAGTGGAAGTTGCACCGAGTGCTAAGCACACACAAAACATGAGGTGTAAACAAATAGTTGAGAGGTTCGTGATTCACGAAACACAGGACAAGGGCAGAGCAGAATCAAACACAACATAACCACATGGTGAGTAACACCATGGAAATGAGACATGGCAGATGAGGGCCCACGACCCCGAGGCAGACAGGAACTACCCTGTGAAACCACCGGAGGCATGTACCATGCATCTGAAGCAGGACCAGGGGCAGAAACCAGAGCAGGAAACAGACAGACCTGGGGACTCTACAGAACTAGGAGCAGGTGGCCGGGGTACCAGAACAGGTGCAATGGTTGGGACCCAAAATGGACTGTACCTCCAGTTGGGAAGAGTGGCATAGGTGGAACGTTCTGGAAGCTGGCAGGGCCAATGGGTCCAAAAGCATGAGAATGATGTAATCAGAGGCACAGTGTCAACTGGTGGGTCGGTGATGCCGAACTCAGCAAACCCAGACACAGAATAGGCACCCTCCATCTAGTAGTGCACATTGGGGCCTCTCGCGGAGGCAAGAGACAACAAACAGGATACAAAATCATGACATTTAAATAATAGACAAATAGATGAGAGGAAGAATGAGACACAGGTGAATACAGTAACAGGTGAGGATTCACAAAACATGGGACAGAGCAGAACCGAACCCAACACAGGCACATGGTGACACCATGAAAACAAAACAGAAAACACAAAGCAAAAGGTCCCGTGGCACTCCTAGTGATGCTGCTGAGGGGGCAACTGTGATGCTACGGAGACCACCATGACAGCCAGATGCAAGTGAAATGTTTAAAAGATTAAGGTTTAAGATTACATTAAGATTAAGATCTTACTTATTACTTTACCTGAATGTTTTTAACTGAGCTTTTTTGTTTTTGTTTGTTAAATCATTAATCTACTGCCATTTATCTATTATCTAATTTCTCGTCGTTTATTGCTTTCATTGTCATCTCACCCTCACCCCCACCCCAGGTCCAGGGTCCATGGTGAAGGACCGAAGGCATTTAAAGTTTTTTCATTTCATTTGCCTACAGGCATGGACAATTTCACACAGGCCTTCAGTCTGCTCAGCCTGGTGCTCTTCACACATTAAAATCAGCTGCTAAATTGACTTCTGCATGTTTAAATTGAACAAAATCGGCTTGTACCTCTTACAGCAGGAGTCTGGTTAATGCTGCTGATTTTACAGAGCAAGACTGCACAGGAATCATAAATAGAACAGCATGAGCAAGGCAGTAATTGTTCTGTAGTCTTGATCAATCATAAATTGCCTGGTGTGTGTTTTTTTATGTTTGTTGTATGAAACACTCACTGGTGGACCAGCTCATGAGTGTACCCTGAACAGCAGGGCACTGGATTCATATCAGGATTTATATTTAAAAAGAAAAACAAAACTGCAGCTCCAACATTGGCTTGACGGGATGAAAAAGCTCAATTTTAAACATAATCAATAAAGCCTGGATATAAAGCTTCAATTATACTGGAGACAACACACAAATGCAATTCAAATGAATAGAGACCATAAGGGTAAAACTGCCTGTTTTGAAGCTATCACTCACACTCAGATAATATAGAAAAACAATATTGACAAAGGAAAGTGTTACGGTGATGGCACAGAGGGAGGAAGAGGCGAGGGAAAGTTAAGAGAAATGTTTTTCTCCATGACGACTCGACTCGAGCGTTCTAAAAAATGAAAGGTAGCAGCTCAACGAGTCAGAGAAACGCAGCGGTGACACGCTCTGCAGAGCAGGTCCTGGACACGGCTCCTCTGTGCGCTCTGTAGTATGCAGCCAACAGGTACCTCTGTGAGCTTAAATAACAGAAGACACAAAGAAGGAAAAGGTGTGTGTAATAACTAATAATCAGAAGACTGGGAATGGGGGAGGTGTGGTGTGTGTGTGTGTGTGTGTGTGTGTGTGTGTGTGTGTGTGTGTGTGTGTGTGTGTGTGTGTGTGTGTGTGTGCGTGTGGGCGTATCCCTCCTGCTGGTGTCACACCACAACAGCAAGCTAGTTGACATATTTACAGTTCTGGTAGAACATCACAGCCTCTATGTCCAGGAGTCTAACATTATGACTAGCATTATTATGCTATAAAGAATATCAGTTCATTACCTAAATGAAATGAGTATATTATGAAATACTTTTAATGTAGCACTGGGTTCTATATTAATATGTATTGTAGGTGTTTTGGGTTTGTGGCTTTATGCGTTTTACTGCAAATGTAAGTTTATATTTTCTGTGCGTACTCATATTTCATAGGCCACTCCAAGGACACACGGTGGTGCTTGTCTGTAGGATCTGACAGCATCAGAGGGAAACACAGTCTTCATCTTGATAAGAGAAGCACGCTATTGCTGAATAGTTTCTGTTGATACAATCTCCATGACTGGCAGTTTTGCTGAATAGCTGCTTATGTCAGAATTTTGCTAGCATCAAGTGTAAATTACTCAAAAATTCACTGTTTTTATATGCATTTTAGGGAGGGAGAGTAGAACATATGCACAGAAACATAGGTGTTCGTGTGTGTGTGTGTGTGTGTGTGAGAGAGAGAGAGAGAGAGATATCTCAAAAGTGGCACTACACTACCTCATTTGTTCATTAAGAGGTAATCATTATTAAGGTCTCATTAACAGCACTAATATATATACAGGGGGTCCTGAGACTTACGACATTGATCCGTTCCCACATCGCGTCATAAACTGAAGCACTTATCCTAACCCAGTGGTTCTCAATCTTTTTCTATCATTCCCCACCTCAGAAGAAGGGGAAATTCCTTCTTCTTGTGGGGGGGGGGGGGGGGAACGTGATTTGTTGACGGGTGTGGGGTGTGGCGAACGTAATTTGTTGACCGAACGTAATTTTAAATTAATTAAAGGGCCGAATCTAACCCTGGTTCACGCTGTTCCGCAGACATTTTAAACATCCGGGCCTTATGCAAAACGAACAGGCATTAAAACGACAGGCTTAAAAAGGTTCATTTCTTCCAATTGCTTGCGCCCCACCTGCAATACCCATGCGCCCCACACTTTGAGAAACGCTGTCCTAACCTAACACCTATCCTAACACAGTAACTATCAAAAAACGTTTAATAAAATACGTTTAATAATGAAATAAACAGTAATAAAAAGTTTGTGTTACGACGTTTATGATGCAAAACCACTTAAGTCGATACAAGGCTTTATACAGTAAATGGGAGATGCGTCGTTACCACGAAACATTGTAACTCGGGACTGAGGATCTCCTGTATATATATGTACACACACACACACACACACACACATTTTTATTCAGTGTCCATATATTATATATAGAATATGACACTGAATTTAAAATATTTCAATGATTTAAAGAGCTGAATGCCAGCTCTGAGCTTGAGCTGAGGGAAATAACACCACCTACACCTACTTTCAGTAAACCCAGTAGGAATCACAGACGTTTTTATACAAAGGCTGGTGATGCTTTGTCAGGCCTTTAATGCAGCCACTTTCAATTCCTGCTTGTTCCAGGGGCATTTTGACTTGAATTTTGTCGTCTGTAAAGCAAATGTGTAAACAGTGGTTTTCAGGCTGGTAACTTCACTAGTCAAGCACATCCTGGTTACTGACCCTACAAAAGAAGTCATAGCTGCCTTAGTAGTATGTTGTGAGTCACTGTCCCCTTTGAAGAGCCATCTTGTGAGCTTTGAGGGCTTGGTTAGCTCTGAGTTATTCATCACACAGTTGCCAAGGCTTATGGCAAGGTTGGGAAGCTCAGAGGGTTTATTGGCATGGTAGTTCTCTGACACAATAACGCCTACATACGTACCTCTCTTGAGCTACTAAATAATTTTTTTTCATTGTTTTCTTCATAGAACTATTTTTCTCCCAGTGCTAGGATTGCTAGTATGACAAACAACAAGAAACAAATATTCACCATTTTTGAAAAAAATGTCTGGAAAAAGCAAACTGCTGCCTCAGAAGCATGTTAACCATCTCATAATGAAACACTAATCAAATGCATAGTAATTATTATTTATTGTCTGTAGTGTCTTTGGCCTATGTAGTATTATATGTAGTTATTTAGGTGACTATAATGGGTTGCTTAAACATGCCTATATGTGGATCACTAAGCGAGCGAAGGGGACATGGTGATCTGTGGAGTGTTAGGGTCATCCTCATATGGTAGAAAAGATGAGGCCTCGTTTCACTCTCCTTCTTCAGGTTGTCATTTTTAACTGGTGCATTGACAACTGTGCTGGATGGCAATAGGGTACGTGGATAGTGTCTATATAAGAAGGATGCTTGGACTGTTCAAGAGAGGGACATTCACATTGGCCAGATACCCAGGTGCTTGATTTGATGCTGTTCTTCTTTGTAATAAACGTATTATTGCCAACTAAGTCAGCGGAGACTTCTTCATTCATTATCACAGCATTGCTACAGAAGAAATACCCCTCATGTCCGTTAACAAGACATTAGTCCAGTCCACTCAAAACACTTTTATCAAAGATGCCAGTCAGTTGGTAACAATTGTATAAGGGAATAATAGTATTAAATATGCATGTAGGTGAAATGTAAAATGTGAGTGCAAGGTCCTCAAAGCAGTAGACAATATATATCCACATGGAAAAAAGGTACAAATCTAACATGTAGGCTTCACTTCAGAAACAGAAAAATATAGATTTATTCTGCCATGGTATCCCATATTCTGCTAGAAGACCCCATGGGTTTAAATAAGTCAAAGCACACAGTGAAAGGCACAGCATATGATTTACATTATTTTCAGTCATCAAACCATTCACTGACCACATGTGCCTTCTTAATGGGGGCGTTAAGAGCCTGGAAGGAACTCCCATCAAGTTAGAATATGTTTCATCGTGAGTTAAAAGGTCATCAGGCAAAATGACTTTATACTGATTTGCAGTGACCCTTCCCTCAAAGGAGTCAAGTGGAGCTAAAATAAACTATGACCTCAGGGGGTCAAACGTTCAGGTCTGGAACATTCATTCAGTTTCTTCTCTTTACATACTGCACTAATGAACAACTGTCATGGCCATTAAACATTTTAATCCACAAAGTTTATTCCAAAACTTTTAAAAATAAAGACTTTTGCATATATCTAAATGCAGATGTCTCTTTAATAAAAAAAAATTTGTTTAACCACATTACAAAAACTTCAAATTGAAGAGCTCTTGAAGCTCCAATCTTACAATATATTCTTTCCAGTCATCTACATAGTCAATTAATAAAACTCAATCAGACAGGCACACAGTGGAGATAAGTAGAACAATCTCTAAGCAATGACACTCAAATCTCACCTAGTCCAACACTCAGAGACCATCCCTGTTTCAAAGCCCAGTGAAAGCATCAACTTTGTCAGCCTAGTGGAAATTTCACAAGCTCACAAACTCTGAACTTTCACCCAACATCATCACTCAAATGGCACAAACCTGACTTCCCAGCAATCAAAACGATCTATACAAATCTATACAAATGGATAGAAAAGGGTTTTACTTTAAGGCAAACAGTAGAGTGCTGTTGGTCGCACTAACTATCACCAAGAAAACTATTCTGACGAACTGGAAAGCAAGGAAAAACATTACAATCACTCAAAAAACTTACTCACAGATCAATGGAAAAGCTTTCAGCATCTATCAAAGGCAATCTGTATAGCACTCAGTACCTTCTTACTGGTTAACATACACTCCCACATGCACAAGCTAATCTATAAGACAGTGACTGAGTGTTACCCTTGTTAGCTATAGTTTGATACTTTTTGTTTATCTTAGTTTGTTTTTTCTGTATAATCACCCTCACCTGTGTGGCACCCAGTCAGAACCAGAGTTGTGAGCAGGTTCGGTAAAAAGGGGTTTAATGAGAAATCAAAGTGGCAATCCAAAACAATCATAGACAAAACAACTGAAGGTCAAATAAGGCAGCGAACTAGACAGTCTAGCCAGACAAAATAGGTAAGGGCAAAAGTCATAAAGAAAACCATAAAGCAGGTAAACAATACAAATGAGCAAAATAACTTGGGAACCAGCAGCATAAGCTGTGCGATACTTCACCAAGAACATCACAAACAAGGGGAGTAATATAGCCTACAGGTAATCAAATGAGGAACCAGGTGGACCAACAGGTGAAATCAATACACTGGGAACAAGCAGGGGGGATATGGGAAATATATATTATAACTAACGTCTCATTGTCCCTTTGTCTTTTTGGCTGCCTCTGATTTATTATTTGAAATGCCACTGATGATATGATTCATTTGGTGCTCATAATATGAGACAACAAAACACATTCCCGGTGCAAATGTAACACCGGAGTCAACCCTAGAATTTTTCTTATCTCTCCTTGTAGCAAAAGAGAGGGCAGTGACCCCAGCCTCGATCCTTCTACATGGGGAGACCATGGCTGTGACTCCTTTATAATTGAAATTAATATAAACACAAACACCCATCAGTTATAGCTGGTATTTTAAACCCAATGTGTTGGAGTACAGAGTCCAAATAGAGCCAAAACAGCTCGGTCCAGCTGTTCTGTGACTGCTTAGCAATGCCACTCAAACCAATTTAATGACCCGCAGAGATCCCTCATTCACACACACGTTCATATTAGCTCAGTCATCCATGAGTCATTTTCCTGCCACTCTCAGCTTCATCAAGCATGAAGTTCATAATGGGTTTGATGTCAAAATAAACTACACATTATGAAGCATAATGCTAGTCATATCAGTGGAGGTAATAGTATGATGATAATAGTAATAACTGCTATTGATCAGGCAGTCCTGAGGCTTAATACTAAGGTTTCTGCTGCACTGACTGCTACCCCTAAATAAGTCAGGTAAAGGGTAATTCCCGTTGATGAAAAATGTCAGGGATGAACAGAAACTGCTTTCTGGATAGAAAGAAGAATTTGCACAGTGCACTGGTGTGCTGCCAATCCATTCATGCTGAGTAGAACAAAAAGAGATTTATATCTGCCCTGTATTAAATGACTTTGTGTTGTTGGGTCTGGGCGTGAGAGTTTGTGGAATGCAGTACAATTTCAGACTCAGCAAATAACAACACTAGCATTTATTCGTCTCTAAAGGAGATGTGGCAAGGGGAGGGTCTGGTGTGTGTCAAGACAGTGCTGTAAATGCAGTGTCATGCGGATGCATTTGGTCTGGATTAGATCTCAGCTCAATGATCTTTATGAGACATAATGACAAATAAGGCAGAGGATGTTGTCAGTGGGATCATATGGTAAAAATAAAAACCTTCCATATGTGCGGGACATTATGGCTATCTTTGCCCATAACACCTTGAGCACTAGACATATGGTATAACATTCTCCTGCATATATGTCTTCATTTACAAATGTAGCTTTGTGTTTGCGTGCCCTCCAAGAAGGCTGCATACTTTACGCACATAACAATTATTTTTACAGTCTTCTAAATTCAAAGCAGGATTACAAATAGCAGATATCATTTCCCAGCTGACAGTGTGTGAAAAGAAAGGTTTAAACTCTGTAAAGCATTACTGTAAAGCATAGATCTGTGTGTGTGTGTGTGTGTGTGTGTGTGTGTGTGTGTGTGTGTGTGTGTGTGTGTGCGTTCGTGGTGTGGTGTTGTAAGGCCATTGTTAAAACAAATTATTTGCATAAACAAAAAAAACAATAATGTGTGCTGTTAAAGTACTAATTAAAGTACTCACATAAAAACAGCAACAGATACTCGGATGTACACACACACACACACACACACACACACACACACACACACACACACACACACACACACACACACAAATACAAACAAACAAAGAAAAAACAAACTGGCTTGAGGCAGGCAAATCATTGTTTAGATTGTTCAAATGCGAATGTATGGAGTGAGATTACTGTCTTTCTGTCCGGAAACCCGATTTGGACTACGCTTGTGCATAATTGAACGTAATTCCTGATAAATCGTACAACAGACGCTGCATGCTTACTGCTGCCAATCTTACATGCATGAGACATGTTGATTAATTGTTTTTTAAACAATTAGACATCATGGATAGCTAAAGTGCTACGGATAAAAACATTTTCCACCCAAAGCCAAAAAACGTTGAATGTTTGTGTGTGTGTTAGCTAATGTAGCTTAGGTATTAATGTCCAAAACAAACAAAATTATTTGCTTGTACAATTGTAGGACTCCAGATGTAGCTATCTGGATTAATAAAAACATTGCAGAAATCTACATCTACTTACCTATGTAGCCATAGCTACGGTGAAGCAGCATCCTAAATTTTGTTTCGGATGTTTTGCTCATTTTGGTTAGGTTTTACGGTTGATGCATCCACCTAGGATCATTAAGTAGCTAGCTGTCTAATTTAACTTGAGTAGCTACTAACTAGCTAATGTTATAGCTAGCAGGCGCCATTCATAAACATTAACCATTTCGTTGGCTTTGGGTGGTAAACGTTTTTATCTGTGACACTTTAGCTAACCGTGACATCTTATTGTTTAAAAAAATGAAATCAATGGTTCAGGTAATCATCTACCAAGCCTTGATCTGTGACGTATTTACACTTGTAATCATGAAGCGAGCAGAAATTTTAGAAGCGAACAAAAAACTGAAACGTGCGCTGAAAACAGTAAAGTGAGCGCACTTAACCGTACAATTCGTGTTTCTCTGCTCTCACTGTCTCTGTTTTTGCACGGTTTTCTTGATTTTGCATGCTCAGTGTGTCTGACCTGCTAGATTTAACCATATCTTTGCACTCTTATATTAAAGACAGTAATCTCACTCCATACATTCGCATTTGAACAATCTAAACAATGAATCGCCTGCCTCAAGCCAGTTTGTTTTTTCTTTGTTTGTTTGTATGTGTGTGTGTGTGTGTGTGTGTGTGTGTGTGTGTGTGTGTGTGTACATCCGAGTATCTGTTGCTGTTTTTTTCTGTTGCTGTAAATTTTATGTCTCATATTAAAAACAGTAATCTCATACGAATGAGCCTGACTTCTCCACTCAGAGTAGCTCTCTTTGTGTTTTTGTCTTTTAGTGTTTTCTTGTCCTGGGTTCTTCTGTTCACCATGACAACTGTGTATGACTCCAGCTTTCCATAGGATTCCATAGGAAAAAAGTCTGAATTGTCCAGTTCAGGGAATTTAAATATTTATATATGTTAAAACTGTATCTGCAACTTAAATGCATATATTTAAAACATGTAATACAACGTGTTGTTGTTGCAGATTATCAAATAGCATTATAACTTACATTTGTGGATAGCAAAAATAAAAAAAATCCTGAAAACGGAATTTCACTTCCATGTTCCATGATCAAATTGAGCACTTAAATGTACATAAATTATTGAATAAAGAACTAAAAAAAACTGTTGTTAAAGTGTGAATAAGGTAACAAATTATACTAAATTAGGTTTGGGACCTCCCATTGAACTGATATCATATTGTTCTATGTTGTACACCTCTAACTAGAGCAAACAGCATGGGTTTTTCAGCTTACACAGGAGGGAATGTGGGTATAATCAAAACCCATATGATTTAGAGTATTTAAATGTATGTAGATAACATTCTGAATCATGTGAATGCATTGTTTAGCACCACTAGGGTGCTGTGGTACAAAATATTCAATGTGCACTGCATTAAGTGTTCCAAATCTCAACAGATCCATTTCACTCAGAGCCATATTAGAATAGCTGAAGCACAGCTGGGACAATGTGGCAATGCTCTGATTAATTCACATAAAATGAAAAGGTTTAAATGCTGTAAGGTTTTATCTGAGCTTGACTAGTTTGCCAACCACATGCAAATAATTCTAACTTTACAATATAATAATTTTAAACGTTTTAAATGAGCAAGCCAAAGCTTAAGTTTATTATAATTATTACATTTCACCAATGTTTCTGTAATGTCACACGTTGTGGCATGAGGAAGTATACAGTGTGTTATAAAATGGCCATGTGCACAAAAGTAATATGTTGAATTTATAAATATAGCATAAAAGTGTGTTTACCTGTTTGCAAAGTACAGACCATGCATACAGTCCCCCTCTACATATAAATGCTCCTGTGTAGGAGTGAACTACTATAAAAGCTTCATTTGAAGTGGTAATGTAAAGTTTCAGCTACTGAAAACAACAAAAGGTCATCCGAGATACTATGAATTGAGAATTGTTAATAAACACTGAAATCAAATTTTATATTTTTAATATATATTATTTTTTATATGCCATGAAAATCACCCTGCACAATTTCAGCATTTCTCAGTTTTAAAAGTGTTTATTGTGTAGAGATCCATTACCGTAAATAGACCAACAGGAAAAACCATAGTTCATGTTTTACCTCTTAGACTTCAACAAGTCTCCAGTGGTTCCAGCTTCTCATTCCTCATTCTTATAACTAAGAAAGTATTATATTAACTCCAGTGTGGTTACTGAATAATTCACCTTGGTGACCAATTTACATATCTTAAGAATAATTTATTTATGTTTGAGGAGAGGGCTAGCATGGGTTTCCTGCCACTGCATCGTTGGAGCTGACATCCAGTATTCTTGGAGCAGAGCTAACTGCTCAGTGACTTATATGATTAGTCCCTTCCCACCCATTGAGCCACGGAGGGAACCTGTAGACTCAGCCCTTTGATGGCGTCCTACAAACGTAACTGTTGACCATCTGAGTAACTTGGAATCCATGTAAATTTTTGGATTTAGGATTTTATAAGCTTGAACTTTGAACAGATATGCGAGATTTTTTAATATCCCTGGCGTCATGCTTGCACCTAAAACCCAAACCTGCGTAGACGGTGTGTTAATCTGACTGTGGTTCCTGATCCAGCTGGAATACTTTTTAAAGCAATGATAGTTGGAAGAACACGTGTTCCACTGCTGCCCCAGAATCCTCTACAGTAAATAATTTAACCTTAGGTACAAGAGTACCAAAAGTTCTTTCTTTTCAAAAGTTCAGCCATAATGATATTTTGGTCTTTTCATGTCATTCATGTCATTATGTCATAACTAAATAGCCGTCGATAGTTTAGGTACTCTAGACTCTGTACGCTTGAAAATTCACAGAGATCTGCTGGAAATATGTGAACAGAAGCTTTTTGCAGCACTAACAAATGCCCGCCGTCCAGATGCCCTGGCCCCAGAGTAGGACCTTCTCTAGCTCAAACCCATAAGAGCCCTTCTCACACAGCACAGCATCCTTATTAGTCCTGCTTCAGTGTGTGCTGAGCATGGCCTTTTGCTACCAAGTATCACCAAGCTAGTGGAGCCATTTGTTTCACCTGTCAGGATGGCTGCAACTGCATTTTAATCAGAATCTTTTAATTTGGCCACTGTCAGCTGCATCTGATACACCGTGTCTGAATAGTGGATGCAGTGCCGATTCAAGCTTCCTGAAGTTTGATAGGACATGTAAAGTGCCAAAGGCGGGAACAGACTTTAATGGAAACAGTGCTATCAGTCCTATTTCAGAGATAAGACCTAAGGGCAGGTGTTTAGGCATGAGATTTAGGAGAAAAACCAAAGACAAATGTCACACTGTGAAAACACTGATAAGACTAGGGTGGCAACATGGCTGACATTCAGTAAGGTTCAGTGAACATCCTTATTCCCAATGATGGAGTATAATCACTCTCTCTCTCACACACACACACACACACACACACACACACACACACACACACACACACACACACACACACAATCATAACATTTGTTTTCATGGATAGTCTTATATTATAATATTGTATCATCTTTGGTTGCTTCTCACCACCTTGCAGCATTTAAAACCTTAAAATCTCAAACAGATGCAACACACAACACAGGCGCACAGAGACAGAGAGCTGGGGTTAGTAGCTGGAGGGTTGTGAATCACTGTTTACTTCTTACAAGTTGGTTAACATACCGTAAGTACTTCAATCACCCAAATTTCATCATTCGCGATGTTCTAGACCGATTGTCATGGGCTGCGCAATTGCCGCCTGCAGGCTCTTATTTTAAAGTAGTTGATACTGTAATATTACTTTGAATTGTATCTTTGCTTGTTGGTCGTTCATAAAGGCCGTGTTTGTGTGGGGTAAATATGCCGTTATGGATCTGCTGGACACAGAAGGGGCTGGTTTGGTAGAGCTGGTGCGTAGGCTGTGGGAAGCTAGAGGCATGCTGTGTTTTGGCATTATGCACTGTGAGTGTGTCTGACCTCACGCTGTGTGTGGGTGGCACTTTCTCTGACTGCAATTACTGTGATTACATAACACCATTGCAGGCAACAGCCAAAAACTTTATGACTTTATAGATATTACTCAATACATTCAGATAATTTAGCAACAAAGTGCTGTGGTTTATAACACAGGGTCATTGTGCTCAGAGCTGGATGTTTGTTTACTCATAACTGGGATTGCATCAGTGATAATTGCTCCAAATTAGTTTGATACATTGGAAACTCTGTACTGACCACTAATTACCGGAAAATTTTCAATATT
>NC_135212.1:20498047-20558047 GCF_052324685.1 Brachyhypopomus gauderio
GTGTGTGTGTGTGTGTGAGAGAGAGAGAGGGAGAGAAGAGAGAGAGAGAGAGAGAGTGTGTAGGTAGGATGACTGTAATTTAAATTAATTTCCACCAAAGTAACAAATTTACAGGATTTGCCACATAATTACCAGGCATTACACACCTCTGGTAATCGGTCGAGCATAATAGCTTCTTTAACATGCCCTCTGTGGAAAACTGTATTTTAATCACAGAATAACCCTGACAACATTTATGTTGACAACTGAAAAATAATAAGCTCAAAATGGCAGCCTCAACAATTTAGCTTTTGAGGCCATTTCCTCTCAGACTAGATCCAGTCTAGATACCCAGATTAACTTCTCCAGCAATGCAGGTTTGCCTCCATAAATTTATTTTTATCACAGAACAGTTTGTGAAAAAAAAATGATGAACATTTACAATTATTCCAATATCACACCACTACAATGTTGAACAGTCTGAGAAATGCCAGCTCAATCTGACAGTTCTACAGATTACATAACACTTTGAATTGTGAATTGTCATTTGTATATGTGTACAGTTTACAAATAAATGGTTATGCATGGTCATCATTTAGAAATGCAGGTGTGTTCCTATGAACTATTTGTAAGCTCAAAAATCATTCATTTACTCGAGTTCATTTGAGTTCATTTCCTCTAGTCATCAGTATGTTTGCTGTTTTTGTATTCATTACAAAGTGTGGCCTAACAGCACAGCACAGTAATAACAGTAAAGAAAATAAACAACAAACAACAAAAGCACACTGTGATTCTGATACTTTAGCTGAAATTTCCATCTGAATAACCACTGCAGTATTCATTGACCACAAAGCAAAACAGAATCAATCAAACCATTCATAACGGAATATGAATGAATGATCAAATGAAAATACAATCTCACCCATTTCACGTTCAGCACACCTAGGAACATTTACCTAAAATCACTGCATGCGTGCCCTACATTTCAGAATGAACACGGTGCTGCAAAGTTAATGTGATTATATTTGGAACTCCTTACAGGTTACGGGGTTTTAAAGACAATATGCAGGGAAGTGAGATGCTATGCACGGAGATTGGGCATGGAGGGGAGGAAGAGGATGGTTTCGGCACTGAAAGGCCAGCTTATGAAACACTGTGATCTTCTGGCCATTATGAGCCAGTATCCAGCTGCCATAACAGGAGGACATACAGCATCAGTCTCTCCAGGCATGCCTTATTACCGCCTGCTCCGCGGGCCTAATGGCTGCTTAACACAGTAAACTCTCCCACAGGCTGAGTGAGGGGGTGAGACTGCGCATGAGAGAGAGCGTTAGCGAAGAAATTGGAGGTGACATGAGGCTATTTACTATGTGAACTACAGGTAATGGGATATATGGAATATAACACCATTGGCTGCTGATCTAATTTAGAGAGAGATAAAGAGTGAATGATTTAAACAGGACAATATCAGGGAGTAATAAATATCGTGACTGCAAAGGTTTGTTTAACTGTAAATGAATAGATTACACATCTGATTGGCAAATAGAAGAATGATGCCATATCTGTACTCCTGCAGATAGAAAATTGTGACATTAGTTGTAATGAAACTTTGAATTCCTTTCCACAAGGCCTGAGCAGCCTTAAGGAAGTTAATCATACCTTAGGGACTGCTGTTGTAGGACACTGTTGTGGTCCAACCCAGTAATATTTCCATGGTCAGTATTGGAGGTTCTATCAGTCCTAGTGTGTATTAAAGATATATTTGAAAACCATTAAAAACTCAATGGTTGAAAACTATTTCTGAGCCCTGATAGTTGCACTATGCCTTGATTTCTAGCATACATGTTTGAGCATTTGATAAACTTTCAACAATCTGACAAATGAGAAACTCTTGGCTACAGTTGTCAGGGGGAATAAAAGCCTGGTAAATGAAAGCCCCTGTGTGTGGGTATGGAGACCTGCAGCTGATCCAGTATGCAGTATCTGGCACTGGGAGATTCAGGGAGGTGTTCATTATCTCCTTTGTTTCTGGTCCACACTGCTTTAAAAAGCTCCCATTTAATTAAAAACCCATTACAGCATTCCAAACCCATGCATTAGTGAGGCTCTAATTGCCTTTCATATTATTGAAAGAGTATATGATTAGGCGTTGTGTATATGGAAGATCACTGTGTTTCTAGGTGTGAAAACTAAGATTTTGAATGAAATGGTGTTTTTCTGTCTTGGTTCTTTTATAGTAATGGGCAAGCCGTTCATTTATCCATGATAGATATGTCAAAATATCTGTGTCCTCCCTGTGTGACACTGGCAATAACCTACATTTTACAAAGCCACTGCAAGACATCTGTGGTGAGCTCACTGCAAATGGTTCGATTCACGTGTCAGTCATTTTTAGGACTACGGAGATGTGGACTTTGCCTTTGAAGTGTTTACAGCTGTCATGTATAGCTGTCACATCATAGTGAAAAATGGAAGTAATTATATGAATGGATGTCAGGTAAAAACGTTTTTTAGTTTTTTTTTCTTCTTGTTTCACAGCTTTTCTCTTCACTCTGACTGATATAGCCATTTGCTGCGGTCATGTCTTCATGGACCTACAGCAGTTTAGCACTTGTCCAGAGAGACTTACAACTGTGGTTTGTTGTCTCATCTCCATGGAAGGAATTATAACGCTAGTACGTTAGGCTAGAGCCTAAGGATATCTGCAAGCTACAGCTCAGTCAAGAGAGAATATACACAATGTAAATACGCATCATTTTAAGATGTGAGTCTTCATTATACATTTCAAGACAGCAAGGGACTGAAGACTTCATTCAATCATCTCAGTGCTAGTGCAAGAGACCTCTAGTTGTGGGATTGTTTTTTGATTTGTTGCTCGGATGTTTAGTGAGGCTACAAAAGGGCCACAGCTCTTGTTCAGGGGCCACAAAATAAACGTGGAGTACCCTTTAATTCTAAAAGCTATCCTAGAAACACCAGGATATCAGTGTTATGGCCATCAGAAATGATTTGTACTTTAAATGTATCCAAACCTTAAATCCACACGTTCTAATATGCAAATTATGGCAAATCATTCTCAGTGTGCAAATGTTTCAAAGTTAGTCAACACAGACATGTACCCATATCACTTCTGATTCTCATTCTTTAAAAAATTTACTAATAATATGAATGAATGTTAGCCAACATTAGCCTATGACTAAGAAATGAATAATCTAAAATGTAGGGGTGTGACGAGATCTCGTGTCACGAGATCTCGCGAGACATAACTCCGCGAGATTTCTCGTCGCGTTAAAAAAATCTGTCTCGCGAGATTTGTGATCCAGCAAGCAGCCAGAATGACATCGGAAAATACAGGTATTACTATTGAAGATGCCCCGCCACTTTCAAATCGTTTGTTTGGCAGCATTTTGGGTACCCGGCGGAAATGATAAATGGCAAGAGAGTGACTGATAAGACACGAGCCATATGCAAACATTAAAGTGTGTGAAAATAATGCCGTACACCACGACTAATACGAGCACGATGCAGAGACATTTACTGCACCACCACAGCACAGTACTCAAATCAACACATCTCACTTGAACAGAGGTAGCAGGGACAGAAAGGTGCTTTGGCAAGTTGAGACAGCAGAGGATATCGGGAGCAGTGTGGGGATACTAATATTCTTTAAAATGAACATGGCAGTGTAGTTGCAGCAAATTTAGTGACATACTTGGTCAGGCTCTGCACTATTTGCACTCTGTATTGACAGAGAAGACAATGCACATAATACAGTGAGTCCCCTCTTAACGACGGGTCTGGTTAATGCGGATCAGAGTTACGACCGACTTTTTATTTTATTTTGCGCGGTGCGCGGAGGAGCAGTGGCAGCACAGTGGAGTGTTGTGTACGATAAGCTAAGGCAGCGCAGCCTTCATTCAGGGCCGGCGCCACGGGTGGGGGGGGGGGGGGGGCAAAGGGGGCGTCGCCCCCTCAGGCAAGGTACTTTAATTTCATCCTAAATACTCTGGGGTACAATATGTACCATCACATGATATTAAAACCTGTACTGAACACAAACACACAAAGTACACAAAGTTTCCAGAGAAACAGGATGCTTCAGACAAAAGATTTTCATCAGCTGTGCAACCAAAGTGCTTCTGAATTAATAGGAGTAGGAACCAGTTTATTAATTCCATGGGGTTCTAAAGTTCCAAGAGTATATATCAGTTATTTTTCTTTGAATTTCCTAATTTCGTTGCTGACATGGCAACAAATGGCTGTACAAACAGATATGCCATTAATACAATGTCCATTAGTATTAAAATGTCTTGCCATGGGAAACAACATAATCCTGGTGGTCCGAAGGTGTTCAACAAACTGATCAACAAGTCTTCTCATGGTTTCTCCAATGTTACTCGGAGAAGGAACAAATGGACAGTTGGAGTTCTTCTAATGTGCATCTAGCCATAACAAAAATGTCATCAGTGTATCTAAGTAATTGTAATGGTCCAGTGCATTGCTCAAAAATGATTCTCAACAAGATACTGACTCCTCTTATTTGTGAGTAGTACTTTCAAAATTGAAGCAGTTCACATTTAACACAAGTAAAGCCAAAGTCTTAAGATACTATCAGTAGGAGGGTTCTTCTCAGGTCATCTATAGATACCAGAAGGTTTACTGTACTAGCCAAGTTAATCTGGTATCTTGCTCCTTGCTCATTAATCAACTCAGGAGCTGCGGAAAGCCTTATAGCCCAAACCTGTGCCCAGAGGATGGCAATTCCCATGCTACCTTGTGCTTTGACCTTTAAGATCAAGGTAGATAGATATATAGATTGTCAACCCATAGGTGCAGGCAGCATCTCTGAGGTTTCCATACCCCTCACTCTTAATATTTGTGCACTTCACTTGGGAGTCCCTTCCTTTCTTTGTCATCGATTCTCCTGATCATCCTATTATACTGGGTTACTCATGGCTAGCAAAACACGATCGAGTTCTGTCATGGTCTACAGGTCAGCTAGTAAAATGTCCCTGCCAATCACACTGTATGGCCACCACCTGTTACTCGACTAATATCAAAAGCCCAGAAGAATCACTATGATACGCATACCTCAGCAATATGCCAAATTCTCAGATTTTTCCAGCAAATTACAATCCTCTTAACTACTATCCTATCCCCACCTGGGATTGGGCAATTGAGTTGCTACCAGGCACAGTACCCCCCGCCCAAGAGTCAAGTTTACCACTCGTCGTCTGTTCCTGAAATGGCAGGCATGAATGAGTACATACAGGAGGCTTTAAAACTAAGTTACATACGTCCATCCACATACCCTGCTGCAGCAAGCTTCTTCTTTGTTGAAAAGGGCTAATGGAGGGCTATGTCTGTGTATTGACTATCGCAGTCTAATGCAATCACCACACTGTTTCAATCGTTCATCAATGACGTTTTTAGAGATACAGTGTATTGAACTAATGTGTAGTGGTATACATTGATATTTTGATCTATTCCTCCAGTCTTGAAGAGCACATCAGCCAGGTCCAAGCAGTGCTACATCTAATTTTGTGAAGCTCGAGAAATGCTATGGACAACCTCAAAGGTACTGCTGTTGCTGATTGGCCCCAGCCCCAAACAGTAAAGGAAATTCTGAGGTTTTTGTGCTTTGCTCACTTTTATCAACATTTTATTCGAGGTTTCAGTTCTGTTTCACAGCAGTTCAACCCTTCACTGATCCTCAAACATTCCAACTCATCTCTGCCCTTTGTGTTAGAGGTCGATGCCTGAGAAACTGGAGTCAGTGCATTCCTTTCTCAAGGCGCCCATAGTTATTATGAAAACTCTCAGCAGAAAAGAACTATGATGATTAAATCATCGATGGAAGAATGGCACCACTGGTTAGTAGGAACCCTTCATCTCCTCATCAATACAGACCATAGAATATATTAAAGCAGCAACAAGCCAGTTGGGCACTTGTCACAGTACGAGGAAGGCAGGATGCCGATACTCCCACCATTCGCATAGTCCCGGGCAGGGCCAGAGTGGGACATTTTTTCAGCCCGGGAGTTGCATGCCCAAATACGGCCCAAAATAATTTTTCCCTCCCAATCGGCCCAAACTAGAGACTGACATGAGCCGTCATCCCATCAGGAATCCTCCCGAATCTCCCGATTAGCCACTCCGGCTCTGGTCTCCTCAGAACACACAGAGGGCGATTCCTCCTATTCAGAGTCCTCACTCCCGAACTCGTACTCAGATGGGGTTGGAGTCATTACTCCGGTGCAGAACGCCACCAGTTTCTCCGTGCCTTTAGGCCTTTTGTCCTTCACTGGCCTGAGGGAGGAGTCCCTTGCTGGCTGGTGGGGTCCATTTTTCCCACCCTCTTGTGCGCGGTCAAAGTATAACTCCGCCACATCCTCCTCTTTGGCCTCGCAAGCGCAGAGAAGTAGACCCTCGCAATGGGGTCTGTTTCCAGCTCTGAGGTTGTAGATGGGCGCGTTACCAAGGTGTGCAGGGGAGGGCGCACAGTGGCGTTTGCCCTTCCTTTTGCCCTGCTTTTCTCCTTTTGCGCCACGCTTGTAGCCAGACATCCTCGGGCTCATCTATCTGCACAGTGTGAGGAAAGCAGGATGCAGAGACAAATATGCATGAACACACAGGGTATTTATTACGAAACACGGGTGAGACTCAAAGACGAGCACAGGAGGAGATGGGGACACAAAATATATACACAACAAGCACAGAGTACAGCACATTACACAAATGAGACGAGTGAACATGCACACAACCACACCCACAGAAGTACAAATAAAGATGCGGACTAAGTTAACACACGACGGAAGGTAGAAAGGGGTCCAGAGCTGTATCGTGACAACACTATTCTTTAACCATGTCAATTACTTTGTCAAGGTCAAACTGAGACACGCAGCTGAAAGTGGTGGAGAACAACCAAGCTAAGATCCTGTGGGACTTCCAGATACTGTAACGTTGGGGTGGTTGCATAATCAGGGGGTGGATGCACTGGCGCTGGAGAGCGGGACTCAAGGCTAACCGAAGTAGCCATACTGGCTAGCCGTGTTGTGCCTGCACGGAGCACTCTACTTTTACGTGGCATTGTCAAAACAAGAACAAACAAACAGACTCCTGACTACACAAATAAGAACGCAGCACTAAACCAAGTGAACTCAAATTAACTATTTTTACTAGAAGCGCATAATAACGATGAACATACTCACAGAACCAAAACACAAGACGAAAGGCAATACAAGACTCCATGGAACAGAACCATATTAAACAGGAATGAGGACCATAGAATACATACAATACAATCAGACACAGGGGACACAGAACGCGTAGGCTACTTTAAACTAAACACAAACTCGCAGGACAAATACACAGCTGGACTACAACATAAGTAAACGTGACTAAACTGAAACAAACCATATACAACGTTGGGCGATATACAACAGAAACACAAAGACAGGAAACGTGATGAATCTAAAACTAACCATATACAACGCAGGGCAATAGACAATAGAAACACAATGAAGAGAAATGTGACAAACCAGAAACAAATCTTACACACTGAAAGTCGAACGAAGTAACACAGCAAACTTTAACATGGAGAATGACAATCTAATTGTACCACAAACACCTAGCTTTCAACATTCAAACTGAAGTACAAGCAAGACTCATTGACCCACACCGATTACCCAAAACACAAAGAAATACAAACCTAAACGAATCCTAAAACAAGAGACAGCTGAGAACTGAAACCATGGAAACAAAAACAGAGGCGGAACTAAACAGCAGCAGGAAAGACCAGAGGAGGAGTGTGACTACCCGATCCGTACACCCTGCCCGATCCGTACCGAGCATGCGCGAGAAAATGTGCGCATGCGCGTTGCGATTGGCCCAGGCACGTATCGGGCAGATATTTTAACACTTACGTTAACACTTTACGACACTACCGTTACATTTTACAACACCTTTGTAAACAGTTAAAAATATTAGTAGTAATAATAACAATTAAATAATAAATAATAATAAATTATATGTATTATAATTGTAACTGCGGATTAATACATACATACACATACATTATAATATAATATAGATTTATACATTGGTTACATTGGGGAGAACATTGGTTTGGGGTGCAGGAAGTGTTGTAATAAAATAATGAAGGATTTCAGATTTTATGGCGAGTTAAAGGAGTATAAAGGAGCTATTCAAACCGACTTGTGACAAAAATATGCGACGCGAAATTCGTCGTGTATCTGAAAACTTTATAGTTAAAGGTAAGTTAAATTCAAACCATGTTCCTAGGTTAACAGTCGGTCCTGTCGTGGAATATAAAGTTAATAACTATGGTGGAACGTTTTCTTTTTATGTTTAGATAACCGAATATTTTACATCGGACCAAACAAAAGGTAGGCCAAAAGTAACCGGCAATAACCCTGTCTCTAGTGCCTCGTACACCATGATGGTAACACCGGTGCCAGGGTTATTATGACACTCGATCAGAGCAGACCTCTTTTCCTCTTCAGTCAACATAACCAAACACATATAATTTTTGTTTGGTCCGATGTAAAACATTCGGTTATCTAAACATAAAAAGAAAACGTTCCACCATTGTTATTTATAAATATATTTATAAGAACTTTATATTCCACGACAGGACAGACTGTTAACTTAGGAACATGGTTTGAATTTAACTTACTTTCAACTATAAAGTTTTCAGATACACGACGAATTTCATGTCGCATATTTTTATCACAAGTCGATTTGAATAAACGGTGGGAGATATACTCCTTTAACTCGCCATAAAATCTGAAATCCTTCATTTTTTAATTACAATGCTTCTCGTACGATCACACACTCCGTTCACTACTTCGCATCTAGTAGTGTCGTAAAGTGTTAACGCATGCGCAAAATATCTGCCCGATACGTGCACATTTTCTCGCGCATGCTCGGTACGGATCGGGCAGGGTGTACGGATCGGGTAGTCACAAGGAGGATGCGTCTGAGTATCCTTCACGTCCCACGATATCCCAGGATTCATTGCTCTATGAACAATAAACAGGCGGAGTCTAGTGTACGGGCCGAAGAATTCGTTTTTAAATGTCGGTATTTTTTAAATATGGACATTTATACTGCAATGAGATGCTAAATAACTTGCCAGTTATTAATGATATTGCAGGTAAACCTGTGCTTTGAGTATTTACTAAAGAGTAACGTTTATAAAAATACATTGAATTTTTTTGTTATACTTCCTGCCAAACATGTGAATACATGTTCAACGCATTTTCTTTTAGGCATTTGTGGGTGATGTGATATTTGTCGGACAGCGCGCTAACACGTATGTAACGGGGCAGAGCGTGGTCACGCAAACATACGTCTTGCGAAGACTAGACTGTCTCATTTAACAGCCGTGAGATGCAGCCTACCCGGCCTTCGAAGTGTGTGGCCACCGTGGGCTGTGGTCTACGCGGTCTACGTAGGCTGCAGCCCCTGAATTGAGATGCAGCCAATGACTGATAAAATGGTAATGGCTAACCAACCGGACATCATGGTGATGGACAAACAGCAGAAGAGGGCTGTAGTGATGTATTTGGCAATTCCATGTCATAGCAACATCAGGGACAAGGAGCAAAAGAAGCTCAAAAAATAAGCTGAAAATAAGAACTAGAAAAGATGTGAAATGTGAAGGCAGCAGTGGTTTCTGTGGTAAAAGACGCACTAGGCGTTGTGACTCCCAAACTGGCGGAGTGGACTTGAACTCAAAGAAAAAAAGACCACCCAGAAGGGCAATTTTTTTTACATATATATATCAACCAGTGGGGTCCCTAGAGGAGCTGATTTTCACAGTGAACATTTGTGGTCTCACTGCTAACTTCACTCCCACCCTACATTAAGGGTCATGTGACTGATTCACCAGCACATACTCTTCCTCTCTTCCTACATCACAGGCTTATGCCTGGCAGGATTATAGCTTCCTTATCGTTTAATGGGATTGGGTGTGCACACCCACTGTGTGTGTGTGTGTGTGTGTGTTCATTTATGAACATACTAAGAGGTCCTCTTCTGAAGGACATTCAGGGCAAACCCCTTAATGTGAGTTTCACACATTACAGTAAATCTCAACATACTTCACAAGCATTTCACACATAAATTATTTATACAGACTAAAAAAACTGTTTGTTTGCACAGTACCCATACCTCACTACATAAAGTCACTTCACAACAAGTAATCATTCTGACTTCCACATTACCATTATATTACTTTGCTAATGTCACTGCATTAGCTTTCTCTTGCCGTGCCTCCTATCTCCACCCCATTAACCGCATTTGTTTCAATTGAACCGCCAGTCTGAAAGGCTGTTCTATGTGGATCCCAGATCCTGGAGGGCCTGCGTCCTGCTGAGTTTACGGTCTACCTTGCACTAACACACTCATTTCAATACATGAAGGACTTGGTAATTAGATGAGAAGTCAGATTAGGTCTTTTAAATCAGGGAAAATACCAAATGTTGGAGAACAGCGAGAGGTTCTGACGCACGTCCAATCTTGGGTGAGGGGGTAACAATCCCCCTTGCGTTTTGCCGACACTAGAATTTGACGTGTGTGTGTGTGTGTTAACTTAGCCATGCTACCACTTAATCCTCCCAACCAGGCTGCAGAGCATGCGGTCTGCCCTGGTAATAAGTCACATTAGCGACTCCAGTGTACTACAGACAGGCAGCTAGCGTCTGCAGGGTGTTTAAAGATTTTATGCCACTTCTCAGAGTTTTTTATAGCTCAGCATTTTATTCTGGGAAGGTAATTTGGAGGGTAGGTTCTAATCAGGCTTATGTATTAGGCTGATTTTGTTTTCAATAATGACATTCAAATGGAGCATAATTTTGTTAAATGACTGACTGGTTTTCCTTGTATGTTTTTCATTCTCAAAACTCTACTCTGAATCTCAACAACTCAGATCGATGTAACAGGATAATAGGACATGTTTCACTGCAGCTGCACTGACACCTGTCTCTCCAAATGGACTAAGGCTGTAATGGGTCATCGTCTTCCAGACATGCCACGTCCCCATGTCCACATCTCTATGCAATGAACAGCTAAACCAGAGTTTTCTGATATTTGATTGTTTGCTGATGTAAACCAGAATGTGGTCATGTGCTGTTTTGTAGTGGTGAGAGAGTTAACCTGGTCCCAGTAGCAGTGTTAATTTTCATCATAGTTTTCGTCAACGAACCTTTTTTTCATGACAAAAACGAGACAATAACTAAATAAAAACTATACAAAGGGATAAAAACGATGACGAAATTAATGGACATTTTCGTCAGCGAATAAAAACGAGATGAAAATATTGGCCAGCGATGACATTCAATCTAATTAGTCGACTAAATTCTACTGATAATTAGTCGACTAAAACTAGACTAAAAGCAAATCCAATGACTAAATTATGACTAAAACTAAATGACATTTTAGTCAAAAGACTAAGACTAAAACTAAATAAAAAAATTGCTGTCAAAATTAGCAGCCTTTAGCTGAAACTCCACACAGGATTTGATCTGTGCAAAGCAGGAAAAGCCATGAGCAATTAATTTTGCTTTAACATCAAATACAAATCTTTCTGGTGAAAACCGGCTTGATTTCCAGCAGTACAAATATGGCATTGTGCTTCCATTGTCCAATCAAATGTACCATCTACTCATGTCCAATTAAGCTTCTTTCATCATTAATGATTATATTCACTACTGCACTGTGCTCATATGTGGGGAGGTGGCTTGGTTTCATACCCCTTTTTGCTTACAATAAAGCTTGGATAATGTATTTTGTACTTATAGTTCTCTGCATCATTGTCCATCCTGTGCTAAGCAACAATGTAAAACTGTAAAGAAGAGACAGTCGAGAGGCATTCACACAGTGAGCAGAATGAAACATTACAGTGAGTCACTGTGAACACAAAGAGGACATATACACTCACCGGCCAGTTTATTAGATACACCTTGTTGGACCCCCTTTTGCCTTCAGAACTGCCTTAATACTTCATGGCATAGATTCATCAAGGTACTGGAAACATTCCTCAGAGAGTCTGGTCCATATTGTTGCTGCAGATTGTTGCTGCAGATTTGTCGGCTGCACATCCATGATGCGAATCTCCCGTTCCACCACATCCCAAAGGTGCTCTTCTGGATTGAGATCTGGTGACTGTGGAGGCCATTTGAGTACAGTGAACAGTGTTCAAGAAACCAGACTGAGATGATTCACACTTTATGACATGGCGAGTTGTACTGCTGGAAGTAGCCATCAGAAGATGGGTACACTGTGGTCATAAAGGGATGGACATGGTCAGCAACAATACTCAGGTAGGATGTGGCGTTGACACGATGCTCAATTGGTACTAATGGTGTGCCTCGAAAATATTCCCCACACCATTGCACCACCACCACCAGCCTGAACCGTTGATACAAGGCAGAATGGATGCTTTCATGTTGTTGATGCCAAATTCTGACCCTATCATCCGAATGTCACAGCAGAGATTCATCAAACAATATAACATTTTTCCAATTTTCTATTGTCCAATTTTGGTGATTACTTGTGCAAATTGTCGCCTCATTTTCCTGTTCTTAGCTGACAGGAGTGGCACCCAGTGTGGTCTTCTGCTGCTGTAGCCCATCTGCCTCAAGGTTGGACGTGTTGTGCGTTCAGAGATGCTCTTCTGCATGCCTCCGTTGTAATGATTGGTTATTTGAGTTACTGTTGCCGTTCTGTCAGCTTGACTCAGTCTGGCCATTCTCCTCTGAGCTCTGGAATCAACATGGCACTTGCGCCCACAGAACTGTCACTCATCAACTGTCATTTTATCTTTTTCAGACCATTCTCTGTAAACCCTAGAGATGGTTGTGTGTGAAAATCCCAGTAGATCAGAAGTTTCTGAAATACTCAGACCAGCCTGTCTGGTACCAACAACCATGCCGCATTCAAAGTCACTTAAATCACCTTTCTTCCCCATTCTGTTGCTCAGTTTGAAATGCAGCAGATTGTCTTGGCCATGTCTACGTGCCTAAATGCACTGAGTTGCTGCCATGTGATTGGCTGATTCAACACTTGCATTAATGAGCAGTTGGACAGGTGAACCTAATAAAGTAGCCAGTGAGTGTTTGACTTGTAGGGAACAAATTGACACAGATGAAGACCTAAATGTTCACTTTCATTCAATGTAAAGAAACAATATGTAAATTTAGGCATGAGCTCATCAACTACACACTGTGGTGTTCTTGGCAGTGTTCATATTGTCTGATTCTGTCTTGACCCCAAGACCCAAGCTACATGCACAAGGTTCTGTGGGCCTTTTCATGTAGGTCCATCCTTCCGCTACACCCTTCCTCATGGAAGCTAATCCCATTAGCGGAGCCTCATCTGGGTTAATCCATCCACTTCTGCACCCGCCAGCTCTCCAGTCTGTCTGTCACTACATCTCTGGGATGAGTACCAGCATCTGAAGGTAAATCTTTATGTATCTTTCTACAGGAAAATGATTTTGAGACCATATAATAATCATTTATCACAGATAAATATTTATAGAACATAGATATGTATTGGTTACTTATTATTGTAATGCCTAGGTTTAACTGAATATTGATTTAGTATGATTATTAAACGTGTCTGTTAATTCATCTTATCCAGGATACAGATTTTTTTTTTACTTCAGTAATTTAAATGTAAACCTAATAATTAGCAGAAATGCATTTCAGTTAAACCTCATGTAAGTTTTACCTGGATTTAGGAAATTCTCACAAATGTTTATTGACGTAGATGAAGTTAAATCAGTCATGAAATACCATTATGCTCATACATTCTGTTGGACTATTGCCAGATGAGATTTGAAAGTGATATTTAAGTGGAGAACTTTTCATCAAGCATCCAAACTGCAGAGGTTTAATGCACCCAGCAGCATAGCAGGGCTGGGGCGTCACTCTCTGACCCAACTCTGGCCAAGGCAGATTAGTATCAGACTTCTTAATCATTCATTAGCTGTGACAGCTCCTCACCCATAAAGCCACAATCACCCTGAAGTTTAAACCCCCAGACAGAGCACCACAGGACAGACGGGGGAGCAGGTTGTGCTCCTCGGTGCAAAAGAGTAAAAGTCGCTTACAATCATCATGTCAACATCATGTCAAGATTGTAAAGAATCTTAGTTGCTCATGCATCTGCATTTCTGCTGATAGGTAATGGTGAACCTCTGACCTTCCTTTTCAATTTCTAGTAAAAATCATTGCCTTTGGTACACTGGTGCATTGCTTCTGCTTAATAGTAAACAGTGTTCACCTTAGGGCTGCCTGCATTATGTGCTTGGGTGACATTCCTGGATGTTTTGTGCAGCAGGATGTTTAGCTGGGTAGTGAAAGTTGTTCCCCAGCCCCCCGAGAAGCCAGGAGAGGAGAATAAAAGCAATGTACCTCAAGAACAAGTGAGTGGAGTGTGTGTGTGTGTGTGTGTGTGTGTGTGTGTGTGTGTGTGTGTGTGTGTGTGTGTGGGGGGGGGTTGTTCAGGTGGTTTTGTGAAAGACTTTGTGTGAATGTCAGAGAGAGAGAGAGAGCGTATGAGGGAGAGAGAGAGATTATACATTGTACTTCTATCTGACATCTTGTAAACATTGGAAAAATACTATTTTATTTCAAGTATTAGCTGTAAGTATTTGTAATTATTAGAACTAAAATATCTAAAAAATGTAACTTACCATAAATGTAAAATGCAAAAGCTTTATCTTGCGAAAGGTCATTATTGAGATTCAGAGACAGGCTGTTTGTTATTTGGTTGTATCCAACTGAGTAATAATTGCAGCTGAACCACGTGTCTTAGAGTAAATTATGTTTGATTTTTTTTTCCCAGGAAACAAAAGCATCAGTCAAAGAGGAAGAGAAAAATGAAAGTAAGTGTACACTTTGCAGTCTGACTGCAAACTTGACAGCTAATCATTAATCAATGCATTATGCAGTCTGCCATGTCTGTCAGCATTTTTGCAACACTTATATTTCATTCTTCTTTTAAAAACTGTTTTTGTCTTTATTTTATGTTCTTTTAACAGTTGCCAATCCCGTTAAACTAAAAGGGGATGATGTATCTGAGCAAAACAGGTATTTGTATGTGTGTGTGTGTGTGTGTGTGTGTGTGTGTGTGTGTGTGTGTGTGTGTGTGTGTGTGTGTGTGTGTGTGTGTGTGTGTGTGCGCCCGTGTCCTATTGGCCCAGTGCTGCAGAGCCCGGGAGCTTGCACTGCGTAGTAGGACAATCCAGATTTATTAGGATAAATGGTCTTCGCTCCTCCCCAACCTAAGTTTTCGGTTTTCCGCTGTTAACCCCCCTACCTCACACCACACACATGCCCCATCTATGAGAGTCTTCCTCTCTCTTGTCTCTGTCGTGCAGTAAGGCTTCGAGGGGGGTACTGGGAGGGCTGTCCCACGGCATTGCAAGTGCCCTTCCCCAACCTGTAACCTCCCCCACACTGAACAGGACAAACGCTGCAGTCAAGGTAAGAGACTGGGATCTCAACAGTCCTGGAGATCACTCATATCCAATATATTATCAAATTAGATTGTTGGATATATTGGATGCATAATTCATCCAGCTAATAAACACATTAAGTAATCATTCAAATATTCAAATTTCTCTCTCTCATTCTTTTGGAACAGGAGGTAGATGCTGCAAGCAGCAGGTACATAACTAATCTATTAAGTTCAACTCTGTGTGTGTTATTCTCTTCATGCACTTATTTCTTTACCATCTTTGTATCCTTACACATCTCTGCTATTTATCCTCACTCTCTCATGCATTACAGTACAGTGGGCGAAGAGTCAGTAGACTGCTAAACGCCCATGCTAAGTAAACCTGGCCCACGCAATGAATCATCATGAAAACACTTTTGAGTGCACCGTTGCATTCACTGTACTACATTTTGTTAACATGCAGTTCAGATACAAAATATTCTCCTAGTCAGTGTGCAATACTGCATAGGTTTCCAATACATTGTGCTTATATTAAAGGAATGTAAGCAGATCTCATACAGCAGTCAGAAGTATGCTAACCTGATGTTTACTTGAAGGTTAGCATTTTGTGTTTTGCTCATTTAGTGACTGTTTTGCCTCAGTACAAACTCAAAAGCTGGCTGCAAACATGACAGAAAATCACAGAAGTACATCATGTTACATAAAAGCAACAGTTTTGTTATTGCAAGGCCTCGATCTTATTTGACGGAAGGTCTGTATAGACCTGTCCTTGGGATGGTGTCTGCTTTGTCTTTCTTCTGCTGCCTCCTACTGTTTACTTAGAAAATTGCAGACTGCTTTGCCTTTTTGTACAGAGAATCTGGGGGAGATTATCAAATATTTTATACAGTGATTTCCTTCCTTTCAGAAAAGGGATGATAAATTGGATTGTGCAGGAGCTGGGCAATATGGTTCCACAGTTTGAGCATAAACAACCTACGGAGACAAAGGAACATCCAGAGGTATGTTTACATACACCACTCCAAACCCAAAATACGTATGTGCGATAAGTAATTATACAAGCTAGTCAAATCGCTGTCAGTTTTGTTGTGCTCTAAACAGTAGTGTTGTGTTCTGGGAGATCAAACAGAACAGTAAAAGAATCAAACACTGGTATGTGAGATTCACTAACATTCAGCAGCAAATGACACTGCAGTGTGGGCTTAAATAATTATTGAGAACTCTTCAAAACTGATATCATTCTTTTAATACCTGAAAGAAATGATAGGCTGTTTTTCATGTTTTGCTTTCTGATCTGTTTCTATTATTTGAACAAGTGCTGCTGTATATGGATAGTGGCAAGTTTGAGGAAAACCCAGTTAAAGGAAATGAAGCATAATTTGGATCTTACAGATGAGCTGAGCTGTCTCATTTGACTCACTAAAAAGGATCTGGTATGCCCATATTTAGCTTTATGAACATTAGCACTAGCAACATGTCTGTAGAGCTTGTGTGGAAGCATTGGCCTCTGATGAAAATATGCGTAGATCTGGAAGTGCAGTGACCATTTTTATGTTTTTTTCCTCCACTCATATATTTGAGTTATTTTCCTCTCAACACTCTGAGAGTGCTTTGCCTGACAAGAAAGTACACCTTCATATAAAGAATGACTGCAAACCTTTATGGAGGTCCACACCTCCAGCCTCTCATCTGGCTTGCTCTCCCCGATCCGAGCGCATTCTGCTGGGATGAGTATACGCCAAGTCGGTCCTGGCTTCCAGATCACTCAATCCAGTGGCTTGGTACACCGCAGGTGCGCTTTCAGGGTTGTGTTAGATAACTAATCAGACATATAACTGAACGGAGAACGGAGATTACAGAGTTGCCTAGAATAAATAGGTTGCAAACTTTGTCTGGTTCACCACATCCTTGGTTTTGTTCTGGGCCAATATACAGCTAGGTCCTCAGCCGTGATGTGGCTTACACTGTCAACATGTAAAATATTTTAAAGGTTTCATATATGGAACACAGTGACCCTCAATGTCCATAGGCCATACCGCCTAAGGCCACACCATCACTCGGGCTAGCATTCATCAAGTTAGTTTTTTGCACTGGATCTTGTAACTTTAGACAACTGACATATGTTATCTTTAAAAAGCCTGCATTATGAAGTGAAGAATTTGCAATAGATAAGCACAATATAAACGTGAGAGCTAGCTAGCATTAGCCAACATACTGGGTGCATCTTAACGATATTAATAGTCCATGTTTTTTGTTCATTGAAATATAACAATATAACACAGATTATATATATATATATATATATATATATATATATATATATATATATATATATATATATATATATATATAAATTTATACATAGAAAAGCAAACTAAGCTTACATATAAACACAAATTTATTTCTTCTCATTAAAGCACCCAGGATTATTCTGTTTTAACTACCCAAATGATTTAGCTAGCTAGACTAGCTATGTCTGCTGTTATCTTGTGGAGCAGTATGTCAGATTTGTATGGAGTGATTTTTGTTTCAATAGTTCCACAGAAGCAAAAGTAAATCCAAGAGCAGAAAGTATATGTCATGAATGCAAAACAGAAAAAAATATATCAAAAGTATATTTTTTAAATATAATTGGTTATTTGAAACTTATTTTCGTTTGCATTTTGAAGTTTTTTGTTCCATTGTTTTTGGTTTTTTTGGATTTTCCCAGTAAGGTATTTTGCTTCTGGAATCTTTCTTTGCTTCTGCTTCGTTTTTTGCTTCTGACTTTTGGAACACATTTCACGTGTGGGAGGGGCTTAGATGAAGGCGTTCCTCTGCAATCTCCATTGGTCACTGATTCCGGACTGACACAGAGCTCTGAAACCGCCTCTGGGACCAAGCCACGCCCACCCCACCAGCTTCCAGCGTTTTCAAACATGGCGGAACGCGGAGGTTCTGTTTCACAGTAGCATGTAAACTGAGTTTTACCATTAAAGTTTTTACAAAGGTTATAATTAATTGCTAAATGGTCTGTAGATATTGCAAATGTACACTGTATAATAACTACATTAAGCATGACGGTTAATATTTTGCACACCAGCGTGAGCTTTTTAAAATTTTAGTGAACTGGATGGAGAGAAAACACTGTGTGGAAGAAATATGAGTATTTGCAATATCTGCTTCTGTTGATACGGCGACAGGTGATAGTATAATAGTAAAAAAATACCAAAATTAAAGCAAAACTGAAAAGTGGCCACCCTATATACAACCAGCTTTGTTCACTCACACTGTTTTTCAGTTTTCAAGAAGTGAACAATAATCATTGCCATTGAACATGGCGATACTAAACATAATACATTTCAGACATGACATTCAGACACTGCCCGATTCACAGATAAAAAAAAAAAGATTTTTACTTTGAGAGGTGCGAATAACAAGAGTAGTCCATTGGAATGCAGAGTGCGGAGTACAGTGTACTGCTCACTTTAGACCCGCGGGGACGCTAGTAAACGTTCCAGGAGAAGCGAGTAACTAGTAGGTTACTATGATTGTGAATGTAGCAAAACGGTGACAGAAGCTACAGCAGAGACTAAAAATAATAGCAACAGCTTAGTAGCTTTCACACGGCAAGCCTTTCGTGACACGCTCTTCCCTGTCGTCGTCTCTCACAATAATATTGTGCTGAAAAAAATTGACACCTGTCTTGTCAATGGATGGAGGCAGATCCGTAAATGAGAGAAGCCCGCTTTCGCCATTCCAGATGGCTCAGTCAAAACCATTAAGTCTTAATGAACCAATAAATAGCATCAGCGGCAAAAATGAGTGTAAAAAAATACCAGGGTTCACGTGTTTTTATTTTGTCACAAAAGGCTTCTAACATGGGCTAAAGCACAGGGTAGGCTATCAAATGACAAGAGTTTACAACTTCTTCTTCAACCTTTTCAGCTCTGGTGCGAATGTTATCCTCACATGTCCCTGGATTCACCAGTTAGAACTACAAAAAAATCTACTATCTACCTATTTTTCACAAGAGTTCGTTTTACCGCAAAATATGAAAACGATTGAACGATTTATTTATATATATATATATATATATATATATATATATATATATATATATATATATATATATATATACACTACCGTTCAAAAGTTTGGGTTCACTTAGAAATGTTCTTATTTTTGAAAGAAAGTTTTTTTCAATTTAGCTAACATTAAATGCATCAAAAATACACTCTCTACATTATTAATGTGGTAAATGACTATTCTAGCTGTAACCGTCTGGTTTTTAATGCAATATCTACATAGATGTATGGAGACCCATTTCCAACAACCATCACTCCAGTGTTCTAATGGTACATTGTGTTTGCTAACTGTGTAAGGTGGCTATTGGATATTTAGAAAACCCTTGAAAACCCTTGTGCAAGTAGGTTAGCACAGCTGAAAACAGTTTTGCTGATTAGAGAAGCTATAAAACTGACCTTCCTTTAAGTTAGTTGAGAATCTGGAGCATTACAATTGTTGGTTCGATTAAACTCACAAAATGGCCAGAAAAAGACAACTTTCAATTGAAACTCGACAGTCTATTCTTGTTCTGAGAAATGAAGTCTATTCCATGCGAGACATTGCCAAGAAACTGAAGATTTCCTACAATGGTGTATACTACTCCCTTCAGAGGAGAGCACAGACAGGCTCTAACCAGAGTAAAAAGAGAAGTGGAAGGCCCCGCTGCACAACTGAGCAAGAAGACAAGTACATTAGAGTCTCAAGTTTGAGAAATCGACGCCTCACAGGTCCTCAACTGGCAGCTTCATTAAATGGTACCTGCAAAACGCCAGTGTCAACATCTACAGTGAAGAGGCAACTCCGGGATGCTGGCCTTCAGGGCAGAGTGGCAAAGAAAAAGCCATATCTGAGACTGGCTAATAAAAGAAAAATATTAATATAGGCAAAAGAACACAGACATTGGACAGAGGAAGATTGGAAAAAAAGTGTTATGGACAGACGAATCAAAGTTTGAGGTGTTTGGATCACACAGACGAACATTTGTGAGACAACAGAAAAGATGCTGGAAGAGTGCCTGACACCATCTTTCAAACATGGTGGAGGTAATGTGATGGTCTGGGGTTGCTTTGGTGCTGGTAAAGTGGGAGATTTGTACAAGGTAAAAGGGATTTTGAATAAGGAAGGCTATCACTCCATTTTACAACACCATGCCATACCCTGTGGACAGCGCTTGATTGGAGCCAATTTCATCCTGCAACAGGACAATGATCAAAAGCACACCTCCAAATTATGCACAAACTGTTTAGAGAAGAAGCAGTCAGCTGGTGTTTTATCGGTAATGGAGTGGCCAGCGCAGTCACCAGATCTCAACCCCATTGAGCTATTGTGGGAGCAGCTTGACCGTATGGTACGAAAAAAGTGCTTGTGGGATCAAACTTGTGGGAGCGGCTTCTGGAAGCATGGGGTGAAATTTCTCCAGATTACCTCAGCAAATTAACAGCTAGAATGCCAAAGGTCTGCAATGCTGTAATTGCTGCTAAGGGAGCATTCTTTGACAAAAGCAAAGTTTAAAGTAGAAAATTATTTCAAATTTAAAAATTTCTACCTTGTCAATGTCTGGACTATATTTCTATTGATTTTGCAACTCATTTGATAAATAAAAGTATGAGATTTCAGGGAAAACACAAAATTGTCTAGGTGACCCCAAACTTTTGCTAATACGTTTAGCAGCTAAGTTATCATTACTGACCTGTGTGTTAGCCCCAACATGTTTTGCATTGAGGTGGTAATGAAAGGTGGAAGTGCTCCTGTGATAAGCGAACTCCTTCCTACATAAAGAGCAAATAACACTATTTTTGTTTGTACTTCCATCTGGAAGTTTCTTATATTAAAATTTCCCATCCACCAGCGTAGCCTCTTCAGTCATCTCCATCATGCTTATCTTATTGTGCATCCATATAATCTGTATGTCTGGAACTCGTTGTAACGTAGCTCGCGCTACGGAGCGAGGAGACGGACACAAATGCTGAGGAGAGCGAGATTTATTAAAGGGAATACCGAAACCATGGTCGAACGGACAGGCGTGGGTCAAACCGGGAGGGCAGCCAGAACATGTAAGGTACACGGGCATAATCAGACAGGGAACTTAAACACGACGGGGAAAACACGGAACAGGCAGGGAACACGGAAAACTGAAAACATAAAGCGTAAACTCACGACTGGGAATGACAACAGGCTAACAGCATAAACCGACGGGATGCACAAAGCACAAAACCACAGATAACCAGACTGGGGAATGACCGGGACTTATAACACTGAACTGAAACAAGGGACAGGTGATAACAATAACACAGGGGCGTGGTAACAACCGAGGAATCACGGAGACAAACGAGCAGGGCGGGATAAACAGGCAAGGAACACAGACACGAGGGAACCCAGAGTGACAGCTAGGAGAGGGGGCGTAGCCATACATGACAGTACCCCCCCACAAAGCGTGCCACTCCGGGGCACGCAAGGGCAGACAGGACAGGGAACCAGACTAGGACAAGACAGGGAACCACGGTACATGGCGAAGGACAGGGACAGCAGACACAGGACAGACCAGAGGGACAGGACGTGGGACCTGGGGCATGGCAGGGACAAGGACAGAAGACATGGAGACTGGCCAAGAGCTGGACTGGGACACGACACAGGACACAGGGAGACTGGACAGGGCCGGGGACAGACATGGGAGTGGGGCCAGGGGACAGGGCAGAGGCACACACAGAGGCAAAGACGCTATGGACAACAGAGACCGGGACTGGAACAAAGTGAGTGACAACTTGGGGAACAGACACGGGGAACAGACACGGGGACCGGGAAAGAGACAACACCACCAGACACCGACACAGGAACGGGCACAAGGACACGAACAGGTACACACACAGGAACTGGAACCAACACAAAACCAGGCACAGGACACGGGAGCAAGGGGAACATGGGAAATGAGACAGGATCACGGGGCAAAGCAGGGAACGCATTCAGTCCATTCCCACACGAGGGCAGCACAGTCTCTTGGGGGACAGGCGCGGCCGGGCGGCGGGCACAGGCGCGGCCGGGCAGCGGGAACAGGAGCCGGCAGGCGGGCAGCGGGAACAGGAGCCGGCAGCGGGAACAGGAGCCGGCGCGGACGCCCTCTCCTGGGTCGCGGGGACAGGAACTGGCACGGACGACCCCTCCTGGGTCGCGGGGACAAGAACCGGCGTGGACCTCCTCCGGGTTGCGGGGCCAGGAACCGGCGTGGACGAGACGTCTTCAGGGGGCGGAACCACCGGGCCGACGTCACCGGGGGGCGGAACCACCGGGCCGACGTCACCGGGGGGCGGAACCGCCATACTGACGTCACCGGGGGGCGGGACCGCCATACTGACGTGGCCACTACTCCCCCCCAAAAAATTCTTGGGGAGCCTTCGGGGAGTGGCTTCCATGGTCAGCGGAGGGAGGTCCTCTTCCTCGGGGTCCTGGGCGAGCCTGGAAGAACACACAGACACAGAAGCCCCTCGGTGGCTCTCTCTGCGATGGCTCCGCCTGCTCTGACGCATCGGGAGCTTGCAGCAGCCATTGAGAGCCAACCGAGGGTTAAGCCAACGCTCGTCTGTGCATTCAATCCGTCTGCCCGCAACTTGCACTACAGGTTGTTCCTCCCCGTAGTGTTCGCCAAGCCGGGCAGACTCACAGCGCTCGATAGGAGTCTCGTCGCGAAAGCCAGTCGAAACTGAAAGTAACTGCACTTTCCTCGGTCTGCGACGAGACTTCCTTGTTCCCACAGCGCCAGGGGTATTCCTGTCTCGGGCTCGTTTGCGCTGTAACACACGAGAGTTAAGCTGCACGGGAGCAGCCAACAACCCGTTACAGTGACTAAACTCACCGGAGTCTCGCTCCCTCGCTGTGTCCTTGTAGGATCCGTGGTTATGTAACGCAGCACTCGCTGCGGAATGGGGAGACGGACACAAATGCTGAGGAGAGCGAGATTTATTCATGGGAATACCAAACTCAGAGTCGTACAGACAGGCAGGGGTCATAGCGGGCAGGCAATCCAGACATGAAACACTAATCGACATCTTGAACAAGGACAGGGAAGACTCACGGACCAGGTAGGAATGAACGGGTACGGGAAACACAGAGCTGAAACAGGAAACAACGACCAGGGATAAACAGGCTGACAGCACAACGCTCGAACAGACGGGTCAGACAAAACCACGGATAACTAGACTGGGGGAATACTGGGACTTATATACATTGTGTCACGTATGACCGTGCCCCCCTCCGTTAGCTGTCACTCCAAACTCCCTCGTGTCTGTGTTTCGTACCTGGTTACCCCGCCCCGCTCGTTCGTCTCTGTGATTACCTTGTTTGTTACCACGCCCCGTGTTATTACCGTCACCTGCCCCTCGTTAGATTCCTTGTATTTAAGCCCCTGAGTCTCCCTTGTCCTTTGTCTGGTATTTTGTGTGATTCTTTGACTATTGTGTGCTGTTAGTTCGTGTACCTGACCCCGTTCTTTCGTGTTTTGTATTTCGCCCGTTTATTCCTTGTGCTCGGTGTCTCCCTCCCTTGTTGTGTCTCCTCGTGTTCAGTATGCCGGTGTTTGCGTGTTACTCGGACTGCCCTCCTGTTATTGACCCTGCCTGGCTTAGTGACGACGATTATGGAATGCCCTTTAATAAATCTCGCTCCTCTCAGCGTTTGTGTCCGTCTCCTCGCCCCGTGGCGCATGCCACGTTACAGAATACCAGACCTAACAAAGACACAGCGAGAGAGCGAGACTCTGGTAAGTTCAACCGCTGTAATGAGATGTTGACTGGTTTAATTCGGTTCGACTCTCCGGTATTACAGCGTGAACAAACCAGAAACAGGAATTCCCCTTGCGCTGTGGGTACAGGGGAGTCTCGTCACCGTAGAAACAAAGCGAACTCACTTTCGGTTTCTGGCTTTAGTGACGAGCTCCCTGATAAGCGACTCGACACACGCTACAGGGAGGAGCAACCTGTAGCGCGAGATTCGGGTAGACGGAATGAATGTGCAGACGAGCGTTGGCTTGGCTCTCGGTTGGCTTTCAAAAGCCATTGTGAGCTCCCGATACCTCCGACGAGGTGGAGTCACAATGAAAGCCACCGAGAAGCAGTTGTGTCTGTATGTTCTTCCAGGCGCAGACCAGACCGGGGAAGGAAGAAGACCACGCCCCCGGTTCAGAGCCCCGCCGCCACAGCGCATGACATCGTCGTCCTCCCGGAAGCCGCTCCCCGAAGGCCCCCCAAGAATTTTTTGGGGGGGGAGTACTAGCCACTCAACCCAGGAGTGGCCGGCTCGGCCCCCCGATGACGTCAGTAAGGCGGACACGCCCCCCGATGACGTCAGTAAGGCGGACACGCCCCCCGAGGACGTCAGTAAGGCGGACACGCCCCCCGAGGACGTCAGTGCGGCGACTCCGCCCCCCGAGGACGTCAGCCCAGTGGGGGTTCCGCCCCCCGAGGGCGTCTCATCCACGCCGGCTCCTGTCTCCGCGACCCAGGAGGGGTCGTCCATGCCGGCTCCTGTTCCCGCTGCCCGCCTGCCGGCTCCTGTTCCCGCTGCCCGCCAGCGGACCCCGCCTGTTCCCGCTGCACGCCAGCGGACCCCGCCTGTTCCCGCTGCACGCCAGCGGACCCCGCTTGTTGCCCTTGGGACTGTGCTGCCCCCTGTTGGGCATGGACTTTGTGTTCCCCCTGCTCCGCCATGTGCCTCCTATGTTCCATTACCCGTGTTCCCCTTGCTCCCTGGTCCCATCCCTGGTTTTATTTTGGTCCCTGTCCCCGTGGTTGTGTCTGTTCGTGTCCATGTTCCTGTTCCTGTGTCTGTTTCCTGTGGTGTCATCTCTGTCCCTGTCCCCATGTCTGTTCCCCAAGTTGTCACCCACCTTGTGCCAGTGCCTGTCTCCGTTGTTCATGGTGTCTTTGCCTCTGTGTTTGCCTCCGCCCTGTCCCCTGGCCCCGCTCCCGTGTCTGTTCCCGGTCCTGTCTCTTTTATAGCCCTTTAATAAATCTCGCTCCTCTCAGCGTTTGTGTCCGTCTCCTCGCCCCGTGGCGCATGCCACGTTACACATTGAAACTAAACTAGGGACAGGTGACGGCAATGACACGGGGGCGTGGTAACAAACAAGGAATCACGGAGACAAACGAGTGGGGCTAAACAGGCACGGAACACAGACATGAGGGAACCCGGAGTGACAGCTAAGGGAGGGGGAGAGACCATACGTGACAGAAACAAAAATTGCTCCATACTGGGCTCAAATTACTGCTGGGCAAAAGGGCAATATGAACTCAATGAACTCGAACCTATGGAAGCCCGTTCCCGCCGCTTGAAAAAAAAAGTCCATATAAGATACCAAGTCATAATTGAAATTGTAAGTCATTATGTCATTATTACAAGATACTAAGCCATAATTATGAGAAAGTAAGTCATACTTATGAGATTGTAAATCATTATTATGAAATACTAAGTCATTATTACGAGATACTAAGTCATTATTACGAGAAAGTAAATCATAATTATGAAATTGTAAATCATTATTATTTCCATATTAAGTCATAATTATGGACTTTTTTTCCTTCAAGTGGGGGGAATGGGTTTCCATACAAACCAATATCGTGATTAATTGAATATTTTACCTCTGTTACAGTTAATGAATGATTTTGGGGTTTTGCTGTGTTTTTTGTTTTGTTTTGTTTTTTTTCATGCTCTCTCCAAAACAAGGACTCTTGCATTTTCATAAAGTCATGCCAATAAATCAAGATTCAAAGTAAAAAGATGCATCTAAACATTTATCAAGAGAATAATACTTTTGCTGGAAGAATAATCTACAGTACATCTTCGTGTTAATAATATATTATTTTCAAATCCGTGAATTCAATGTTTTAGCAGCACCAATACAGTAAAATTAGTGGTAATAAGCCTGTGTCATAGATAGACGTGCTTTCTCTTTTAATGTTGTTCATTCTAATCGTGTTTAGTATTATCTAAAGGATTGTGTTAATCATAAATGTTATTAAAATGTAATTCTGTTGGTCATTAATGGTAATGGTGAAAATGAGTATGTGCCTTTAAGAATTGCGAGCGCAAGCTATCACGTGACCAGAGAGAGAATCGAGCCGCAACAAGGAAGATGGATGAGATTAAGCTCAGAAGGAAGGAAGATGGATGAGATTAAACTCAGAAGGAAGGAAAATTGATGAGATTAGGCTCAGAAGTAACATGTTTTACTCAGGTTTAGCCTATTGGCGCATATGTTTCCACACTGTAAAAAATAATCTCATAGAGAATATATACATTTCTTCCTGAACATCAGTATGAAACGAAGCATTATTCCAACAAGTATCTACTAGTCCAATTTAACAAATTCAAAACCCAGGTATAGGATTTAACAATGAAGTACAGTACTAGCAAGATTACCTCCAGCCAATATAACAATATGAAAATATCCAAATATATGCTGTTCAATAAAATAATAAATATGCAACATCAAGATACACTCATTTTTCTTCAGTAGTGTTATTTATTCCTGAAAATGGCCACAGATATAAATTCTTACAATAGACAATTTCAACAGACTTGTACAAAAAATTGATAGAAATAAGTAAGGAAATATTAGGGCAGGCATAGTGTTCAGATTCACGCTCCACTACTGTGCCTGATACCAAATGGTTTAAAACACTTTATAAAAGTCCGTCTTTATTTTCTTTGTCTGTTTTATTTTGCAGTGTTAAGCACTTTGAGCTGCATTTGTAATGTATGAAAGGGGCTATATAAAATGTACTATTGTTAATTGTTATCGATATTGTTGCTATTGTTGTTTTTGCTATAATCCTTAGCAATCCTTAGCAAACACCCTTAAACCTAAACAGGTCCGCTATCCGGTGCTATGTAAATAATTTGCTGACATGCTGTGGATGTTGCTTTCTCCCACAGGTAAAAGATGCTAAAGACCAAGTAGGTGGGTCCTTAAATGAATGTGTAAAACATGAGGCTCTATTAGAGGTTATAGCAATGGTGAAGAACACTGCAACACTTCTGTACTATATGCAGCATCAGTAATCTATGAAGAAGGTGATGTAATGCTCTGCCCACATAGCTGTCCCTGTGGTGACGCTAGCTTCTGTTGAAGAGCCTATTGGAGTGGTTGGGTGGATGAAGCAGGGTTTGGAGAAAGTGGCTCCCCAACCAGGAAACCCTCCATCCAGCTCACAACCATCCACTAAGAAGGAGGAGACCCCTGCCTCGAAACCTTCTCCCCAAAAAGCAGAGGGTGAAAATCCATATTTCACAGCATTTTAACAGTTTCTTCTGCCTTGTCTGTTCACTTTGGACTTAATAATTTCATAATTGATCATTAATAATTGAGACTTATTAATGATATTAACCAGGTGATCATGTGTTTATCATTTTGAATAGCACCTCTGCCCACACCAACTGAGACACCTAAAGCAGAAGACATGACTAAATTAACAACGTAGGTGAAGTTGGGTTTGTTTTCTTCACCATGGTTTTTTTTTTTTACTGGAAATTAGTAAGTATTATGAGTACCAACAATGTGTTTGTGTGTATTTGATGGCATATCAGTATGGAAGGAGAATCCAGGTAAGTGGCAGTCTGCTGACATCATTACCCTATGACATAGAGTAATCCAATCATAATCTGATTATTCAAGTGATCATGTAAACCGCCCACTGATTTCTTATATCAAAATATCGCCTAGAAATCACACTAAGAAATTGTAGCTCAGGAATCTGATTTCTCAGTGCATGTACACCCTTACTCTGATTTGTTTGGGATTTCTCAGTCTGCTCATGCATGCAAACATAACCAAGTAGAGTGTAGAGTCCTGGATGCAGTACCTATAAGCTACAGTTGGATCCCACTGAGGGGACAACTCATCTTTAGTCTGAGTGAAACGGTCACCTGAAAGTCCAGCTCAAGCATGGATTAGGTTTACAAAACATTAAGCAATAACAATAACATTTAATAAACATTATTCTTAACAAGGCTTTCAAGACTCTTTCCTCACACTTTCCTTACAAAAGCACATAATCTCTCTCTCTCTCTCTCTCTCTCTCTCTCTCTCTCTCTCTCTCTCTCTCTCTCTCCTTTTCAGTGTAATGGGGTGGATAAAACAGGGTTTGGAGAAGGTGGTTCCCCAACCTGGACTCTGTCCACCGAGCCCAGAACCTTCACCAAAGAAGGAGAAGGAGAAGATGGACCCTGCCCCAGAACCTCCTCCCCAACCAGCACAGGGTACATGGAACTGACAGAATTTCATCCATTTCATAACTTTTATATGCATCATACTCCTGCTCTGTTGTTTGTTGTAGAGATCTTTAAAAAATCTTATTGTCGTTTCAATGCTTTTGTCATTCTGTTTAGCACCTCCTCCCACAACAGCTGAGGCACCTAAAGTAGAGGACAGGGCCAAAGGCACAAAGTAGGTGTAGCTAAACTTGCTTTCACCTCCATGGTTTCACCTTGTTTTTTTAGCAGAAAGGATGTGTTATGAGCTTAAACTGTGCCTGCTTGATGACATGTCAAAGATTCAAAGCTATTTACAGGCATAGGAAACTGAAACAGCTGGACATCTAGTCTGCCTGGAGACATTGCCTACAAAAGATCAGAAAGAGATAAAAGAGAAAGATAAATGCCACTTCAGTATTGAAACTGTTGAATACTTTTTAATACGTTGACTGTTAAATGGTGTAAATAATCATCTCATGTGTCATGTTTATGGCACATTGTGCGATTGACAATATACTTTCCAGAATCTGAATATACATTGGCCTGTAAAGTATGAAAACGTAATGCTTAAAACTTAAGAGCTCAGTACACACACACAATACTCTCTCTCTCTCTCTCTCTCTCTCTCTCTCTCTCTCTCTCTCTCTCTCTCTCTCTCTCTCTCTCTCTCTCTCTCAGGGCGATAGGGTGGATAATGCAGAGTTTTGAGAAGGTAGTACCCCAGCCTCCATCTAGTCCAGAACCTCGTGCTAAGAAGGACAAGCAGACCCCTGCCCTAGAACCACCAACTCAACCAACACAGGGTGTATATCAGAAATGCTGTCCCTTATTCTTCTACCTTTACAATCTCTTATCACAAAGCATTTTAAGTATCTTACTCAAGTTAATTTTAGATTTTGTTATTGTGTTCAGTACCTGTTCACACACCAGCTGAGACACCCAACGTAGAAGAAGGGCTCAAAGGCCAAAGGTGATTGCAACACAATCACACAGCCATGTGGTTTTTCTAATAATCTGTCTGCGTTCTGATAATTAACTGGGTGTTTATATGTTTTCAAAGTCACCACAGCATGGAAGGAGAATCCAGGTAGGTGGCAGCCTACTGACTGCAAACATCTACAACAGTTTTCTGCTGCCATCAAAAACCCAAAGACGCTTGCTAGCATTAGCAACTATTAGCAACAACCAGACTGCAAGGGTGGTCTGCATGGGAGCGTTTCCTTCCAAACTCATAGTGCTTCACTGTTTGAGCTTCTGATTTCACTCTTTTCATTAGACCTCACCCTGCCAGGGCACACAAGCTCTTGCTCAGTACTTTCTGAACCCCATGTTTCTCACCACATATTGCCCCCTGCCATAGACCTTCTGCTATGATGTTGTTTTCTTTCTTCTCCAAGTGTGGCTGGCTGGATCATACAGGGGTTCAGTCGTTTTATGCCACAGCCTGTCCACAAATCAAAGGCGGTAAGAGAATAAGGTTTCTTTCCTTGGTACATCCACTTTCTTCCATGCAAAATAAAAGTTTAGATATCTTCAAACTATTCTTTAAGAAGGATAACTGTTTCCTTCTGAACGGGTTGCTAAGTGGCTGTGGCCTGTTCTATTGCCTTTACTTGTAAATTTAACTTGTAGAACTCTGAATGAGAGATACTTTATTGTTTAATGCAGAGGAAACAAGGGAACATTTTGGTGTTCGTTATTTTAAGAATTCTTAATTGATTCTGAAGGACTGATTCTGCCAGTCTAACCCTAGATTCTAAGAATGGGCTGACTTAACGTGGTTAACCGTTCACACAACATCTCTACCTTATCTACCGTAACTGTGAAATACGTTAATCTTACTCTCTTCTAATGTTGTGCTATCTCTTCACAGGAGACCTCGGATACAGTTCAGAACAGTGAGTTTTCCCTCTCTCCTCCCCTACCACACACACTGCTTAGATCTTGAGAGTTTGGTAATGGTAAATATGACTCTGAACAGATCACAAACTGCATGCTGATGCAATAGTGCCTAAACGTTCCCATAATATTAGCACTGTGCTGGATTTGTGGACTAATAGTGCTGCAACACATTGACAAGATTCTACACTGTATACATGTTTATTGCTTGAATCTCCTGAATTCTTTGACTTGGCTAATCAATTTACAACCATTTGTGGTTGCAGTTACAGTCTTTCTCCAACTGGGGGCACAGTGACCCTGGTATAGAACACTTACTAGCATAAAGGGATGTTGCACAGGTCTAATGATATTTTTGAAGTTTGTAAACTTCAAAATTCATTTTGATTATTATTTTTTTTATAATGTAAAGGATGTGGTCTGTATTGAACGTCCTGTGAAGATTCCTAAATGAGCTTAAGCCCCATTGCAGTGGACACTCCATGCTCTGCATATGTGTGTGTGTGTTATCTGCTCTGACACACTTCAATCAGTTCATGAATGAACATGATAATTATGAACTAGAGCGGAAGAATTATGAATTAGTGGCTAGAGTGATGTAAATATAAATGATGTAAATACCCACACATGAAGAGGCCAGGTGCAGTGTGATGAAGAGGAGGGACAGGTGCATTAGGATGAAGAGGTGGGACAGGTGCAGTATGATGAAGAGGAGGGACAGGTGCAGTATGATGAAGAGGTGGGACAGGTGCAGTATGATGAAGAGGTGGGACAGGTGCAGTATGATGAAGAGGAGGGACAGGTGCATTAGGATGAAGAGGAGGGACAGGTGCATTAGGATGAAGAGGAGGGACAGGTGCATTAGGATGAAGAGGAGGGACAGGTGCAGTATGATGAAGAGGAGGGACAGGTGCATTAGGATGAAGAGGAAGGACAGATGCATTAGGATGAAGAGGAAGGACAGATGCATTAGGATGAAGAGGAGGGACAGGTGCAGTATGATGAAGAGGAGGGACAGGTGCATTAGGATGAAGAGGAAGGACAGATGCATTAGGATGAAGAGGTGGGACAGGTGCAGTATGATGAAGAGGAGGGACAGGTGCAGTATGATGAAGAACAGGGACAGGTGCAGTATGATGAAGAGGAGGGACAGGTGCAGTATGATGAAGAGGAGGGACAGGTGCATTAGAATGAAGAGGAAGGACAGATGCATTAGGATGAAGAGGTGGGACAGGTGCAGTATGATGAAGAGGAGGGACAGGTGCAGTATGATGAAGAGGAGGGACGGGTGCATTAGGATGAAGAGGAGGGACAGGTGCATTAGGATGAAGAGGAGGGACAGGTGCATTAGGATGAAGAGGAGGGACAGGTGCATTAGGATGAAGAGGAGGGACGGGTGGACACACTCTAACTCAGCTCCTCCTCTCCTTCTGTTTCAGGGGAGAAGGTATGAGAACCTCCCTGAACATAAGGAGAAGACGACTGGGAGAGTCACTGATCCCCACAAAGAGGAGGGAGATCTCCCACATCCGCTCCCCACTCACGCAGGCACGGTTGTGCCACACAGACAGCTGGTTTAGGGCTCTGTAGAGCCAGCAGCGGACTGACACTTTGAGCAGCTACGACCCATGATGCATTGGCTATGGCATGACTGTATAGTGCTTTATCAGAGGCCTTTAGTGACAATTGCTGTTCAAGATTAGCTATAGTAGCACAGCAAGCATGTTTACTTGGCTCACCAGTGATTTAGGCAGCATGGTTTTGTACAAAAGGAGTTCACCCTACAGATTAGTGAACTGTACCCTTACCTGCTGAGTCCTGTGCGAGTTTGCTCAGATCCTCCTCATCCCGTGTCAAACTCCAGACTGTTGTTTACATCCCTGTTGTTTTTGCTGTGTTTGCTGCTGGCGTGGCATACGCTCACCTCTTCTGAGAAATGCTTTTTGCATGTACCAATAAATAAACTGTTTTGAAATGCAAAATGTCTGGTGGTGTGGTGGGAGGATAATATACAGGAACCATTTTTAACTTATGAAATTGTCATTTCAGCAGGAAGCATCAGGTTATCTGGTGGTAGTAACTATAGTATCAGACTCTTCATTAACGTCTTGGTTAACTTAATTAATGATTAAGTGGGAGACTATTCACTCCTGATGGTGTGGCTTGAGTAATGAAAAGTTAACTAGATTACCCCAGAGAAAAGAAGCGTGAGTCAGTGGTCTGCAAACATGCAGATTATGAATAAATAATGCTATCTTTAATCTTATTATGAAGTGCTACAGCAGTGTAAAGACAATGTCTGTAAGAAACATATCTGATCATGACCAATGTTTTTGCTATTATAAGATTTTTTCAATACTCTATTAATAGTAAAAAAAATGTCATAAATTACTGGAAATGGGCATTCCAATGGTCGATACTGTGTGTGTGTGTGTGTGTGTGGGTGGGTGTGTGTGGGTGGGTGGGTGTGGTATGTACTCGGTCCATTTCAGAACTTTGACAACTGGATTTAAGATTCATTAGTGACATGAAGTCAGTGACATTTGACAGAACAGAGTAATGTACCATATTTATCAGTGAGTTTAATATTTTGAGGAAATCAGTACAGAAAAGTCAGTATATGAAGAACTTTTGTTCAAAGCTATAGGTGAGAAACAATGAGGAAAGAGCATGGAATACACGTCAGTGCTTACAGAGACCTCTAGTGGTAATGTAAGAAAATACACACCTGTTTCACAACATAATATTATGTTTCAGGTGATAATTATAGCAGTTTTATTTGGGGGCCAGTTGTGAGAATCACACTCTGTCCCACAAGGTTTCTTTGCCCAAAAAATACACCCCCTGCTCATGAAGGACTTAAAAGTAGTGAATATACACGGCTATATGCTAATATACAAATAACTGGATATGTCTGCTCACTTCACATATATGCCTCTTAATCAGTGCCTCTAACAAACCTGAATCCAGTGTTGCTTTTTAGCCTGTCCTTACCTGTGCCTGTCCCCTCTTGCCTCAGTCTGCATCCTGCAGGACGCGTCAGACATGGTTCTGGAGGAGGTGGACCCAGAGCGGGACGACGAGCCTGGTGCCGTGACCCAGAGCACCAAGCGAGAGACTGAGAATGCCGCCAAGGTCTCCATGCAGGAAAGGTGAGGGAGACGTGAGCCTTGTGTGAGTCCACCTGGAGATCCACCTTCCTGCAAAGTTCATTTGCATCCGGATCAGCCGAGCGTGGCGTGTTTTTGAACATGCCTTCACCTGCTGGCTGACGTGAGTTCTGCGTCTCAGAGATTTAAGTTGGAGCTGAATTGAACAAGACGGATCAAAGAGAGTGATCACCCAACAAAACATTAGTAATATCAGAAATTTAACTCATTTTCTTAAAACAATAATTGTAAGTTTTATTTCACATACCTGTTGTCATAAATAGACAAAAACTTTTTATTCTGGCTGCGCACTACATGTCACATCGTGTCACATGGTGTCACATGGTGTTGGCTGTATTGTGTGCAGGCTGGAGCAGGAGTGTCTGAAGGCTGCACTGCAGGAACGAGCTCTCCAGCTGGAGGAGCAGAACATCCTCAGAGCCATGGAGCATGAAGAGTGTGGAGAACACACACACACAAATACATACACACTCACACACCCACACTCAAACACACACACACACACACATACCTACACACACACACACACACACACACACACACACACACACATATACCTACACACACATACACATACCTACACACACATACCTATACACATGCACATACACACACACACACACACACACACACACACACACACACACACACACACACACACACACACATGCATGTTCACAAATGCTCAGTTTTCACCTGCGCGTTTGTTTTGCATAGACTATCCAACATCCAGGAAGAGAATGAAGAAGACTATGAGTAAGTTCTTCCTCTCTTTCCACTGGCCTCTCTCCTGACGTTCCTTCATGCCCCGATGTTTCACTGGTGCAGCCAACCCACATGCAGTCAAACCAACTGGTTGGCCATAGGAAAAGACCCTGAGTAAATGAATCTCTTCTATGAGCTATATCTTTATGGGTATTCATTTGATTTCACCTTCAACTGTCATGCAGCAGTGTTCACAAAAACACTGCTGTAACAAACACTGCTGTAACAAACACTGCTGTAACAAAGCAGCAACATGTCTGATTCACTCTTCGCTTCTTTGTAAAATAAGACAAATCTCTGGCAAATCTGCTGATGATCTGCAGGTCTGGACAAAATGCCAGAGATCGCACCGCTTTGAGGACCTGGGCTCTAACACAAACCTGAAACAGAAGGCCTTGCTTAGATATGGAACAGATCTGCTTTAACACTGACATCTGGAGAATACAAGCGTTGATCCTGCCTGACTCTATGAGCCTGTGCAAGCCTTTCTAGCTGTGCTGGAGACCTCTGCATCATGATCTACTGTGTAGCTCACAATAGAGCTTCAGGATCTTTACAGAGATTAAGAATGATTCTTTTTTTTAAATCTCAACTAATGTCTTTGAAATACACTACATTGCCAAAGGTATTCGGTCATCCAGATGTTCAGAATCAGGTGTTCCAATCACTTCCACGGACACAGGTGTATAAAATTAAGCAACTAGGCATCCAGTTTTACAAACATTTGTGAAAGAATGAGTCGCTCTCAGGAGCTCAGTGAATTCCAGCGTGGAACTGTGATAGGATGTCACCTGTGCAACAAATCCAGTCGTGAAATTTCCTCGCTCCTAAATATTCCACAGTCAACTGTCAGCTGTATTATAAGAAAATGGAAGTGTTTGGGAATGACAGCAACTCAGTCATTAAGTGGTAGGACACGTAAACTGACAGAGCGGGTTTAGCAGATGCTGAAGCACATAGGGCAAAGAGGTCGCCAACTTTCTGTAGTGTCAGTCACTAGAACAGTCAAGAACAGTGCACAGAGAGCTTCATGGAATGGGTTTCCATAGTCGAGCAGATGAATCCAAGCCATACATCACCATGTGCAATGAAGTGTCAGATGCAGTGGTGTAAAACACGCCACCACTGAACTCTAGAGCAGAGGAGGTGCGTTCTCTGAAGTGACGAATCACGCTTCTCCATCTGGCAATCTGATGGACGCGTCTGGGTTTGGCGGTTGCCAGGAGAACGGTACTTGTCTGACTGCATTGTGCCAAGTGTAAAGTTTGGTGGTGTGGGGTTGTATTTCAGGAGCTGGGCTTGGCCCCTTAGTTCCAGTGAATGCTTCAGTATACCAAGACATTTCCAAGCTCCCAATTTTGTAGGAACAGTTTGGAGCTGGCCCCTTCCTCTTCCAACATGACTGTGCACCAGTGTACAAAGCAAGGTCCATAAAAACATGGATGGCAGAGTCTGGTGTGGATGAACTTGACTGGCCTGCACAGAGTCCTGACCTCAACCCAGTAGAACACCTTTGGGATGAATTAGAGAGGAGACTGAGAGCCAGTTCTTCTTGTCCAATATCAGTATGTGACCTCACAAATGTGCTTCTGGAAGAATGGTCAATAATCCCCATAAACACACTTCTAAACTTTGTGGACCTCCTAAACCTTGTGGCCTTCCCAGAAGAGTTGAAGCTGTTCTAGCTGCAAATGATGGACCAATGTCATATTGAACTCTATGGATTATGAATGGGATGTCACTTAAGCTCATATGTGAGTCAAGGAAGGTGAGTGAATACTTATGGCAATATAGTATATATACAAAGGCACAAAGAGGCACTTTCCTTCTTTTAAAAAGAATGGGTGTTTTTTTTCTCTGCATCATTAAACTTATGGGTTAGAATGGGAGGTACAGAACAGATGTTTGAGAAAAGAAAGTCCAGTATGTTTCTTCTCTTCTGTACAGCTTTCTTCAGCTTCTGTACAGCTGATCCCAGCGTTGTGTTCCTTGGCCCCATAAACGGCCCATCTATTTATGTCATATTCTGGTTTTGACATCATTTTTGAGAAATGACCTCAGGGGCTAAGGACCAGCTTTGTGCTGTTCCGCATAAACCAGATGTTAAACTATCTCCTCCCTTGTGAAACCATGCCGCCCGCACAGTGAGTGTTTAGTGCAACAGATTGTTTATAGTACAGACAGACTGCTGTAGTCTGGCATGAAATAACCCTTAATGTGCAACGTTAAAGCATCTTCTTTGTTTTGCTGGGTTTTTCTGTTTTCTGCAAATTGCTCATCAGTATAAATGGAGTAGATATTGATAAATGCTACTTTTGAATGGGTTTTCAGGTATTGTGATTGGTGGGTTCGGTTGTTGTGTAAATGCTCACTCTCAAACATCTCTCTGCAGGAGTCTGGGCCCCACTGAACATCTTCAATTCAATGAGCCTGAGGTTCTACACGTGACCACCGAGTCCCAACGTGAACTTATCCGGGTAACAACATATAATGTGGTAAAGTCAGCCAGCAAACATAGTTTCATAATTCAGACTGATTAACTAACCATCATTTCCTGGTTATACAGAAAGAAGAGGCTTTGGAAGACGGACATGGAGGTTTGTAGTGACCATAAACTTTGTGTTTTGTAAATGTAAAATACCTGACAATCTATTGATTGAATGCTCTGATATAGATATTGATGTTTATTATGTGTTTTTATATTACTTTTCTACACAATATAAGCCATTTCCTCTAATTAATTATATTTAAAGTAAAATTAAAAAGTAGTCTATCTCCTGTTAAAGTTCCTTGTTAAAAGAAGCAGTGCTGTCACTAGCTGAGACTGAGCGCCAGACCGACATGTTTGTTTGGCTTCCTAACCCAATTAAATTAAAATTAATTAATTAACCCACATAACTCCACCGTACTTGGTTGTCTGACCAGCTGCAGCGTCCTCTAGCTGCCCCGCAGTAAAGCGCTGGATCCCACGCCTCCCGCACGCCTCTCGGTGCCTCAGTAGCTTCAACCATCTGCTGAAGAGGAGCAGCTTTGCCTCTCCTAAACTGGCCTCGCTTTGCCAGGAGCTGACGCAGGTCCCCAAACAGGCTCGCCAGCGCTGCCAGAGAGCTCTCCTGCAGCTCTCCTCCGTAGGACACAAGAGCAGAGGAACGTAGAGGAACGTAGACCTGCACTTAGAGTGTGTAGACAGCTAGTGTGTTAGCAGCCTTCTCATTGCATAGTCCAAAGCTCCACAGTGAACCCATCGATGCCTGCTTGATTCCCGAGGAGCTTTGGCCTCAGACCTTCTCCTTATGCAGAGAGACAGCGGTGCTTACACAGATGAACTCGTGGCATGGTAACCTGGCCCGTGTCGTGCTTGGACACACTGTGCAATATTGTGCTGTGACGTACTTCCTGTTTTGTACCATGTGATGAATATCTGGTATTTGATTTGGCGTCCTTACGTCTTGAGTTCCCTTTAAATTAGTTTATGTGACGATACTGGTGCAAATCCTTCATAAAAGACATTTGTGGTGTAATCCATTTCTGGAAAGACATTCCAGCAGCAGCCACTGATGGACGTTTGGGTGAATGTCCACATGCAAACAAAGAGAGGGACGAAGAAGCATCTGCAGCCACTGTACCCCATATCATTGAACCTCAAGAGTCCGACAGGTGAGACTCATGCTGTGTGGGGGTCACTGGGGCACAGAAGGCACCAGACTACAACTATAACTACAACTACAACCATCATCTGTGACTCCCCCCAGCGTTACTAGTGCAGAAACAGCTCGTATTTTGGCTCTCTGCAGTTCCACTGTATTTTTGCTTAGCTTGTTCATTTGCACGTCTGCCAATCCAGCAAAATGCTCCAGCCAGAAGATGAAGCCCTGGGCGATCTGGAAGAGGAGGATCTGCCCGCCCAGGCTGGCCTTCTCACCGCACATCAGGAGTGAGTGACGTGCCACACCGCTCCATTCCTTTAAAAACCTGCCACCAGTCAACATGCTGTTAGCTGCCACTGTTGACCTCATGAAAACCTCATGGCTGTGTTCAGTGGCATCGTTAAACTCGTGGCTGTGTTCAGTGGCATCGTTAAACTCTTGGCTGTGTTCAGTACCAGAACTTTTGTTTTCTTCGGCAGATACTGTGTCTTTTTTTTATCGTGTTCTGTGTATTTGCAGCAGGGACTCCGAGAGGCCTCCATCTGCTGCCAGCCAGACCAGCGTGGTGGTGAACGAACGCCTGCAGGAGCTGGTCAAGCTCTTTAAGGCACGGACAGAAAGGAGCAAAGAGAGGCTGGTCGACCCAGACGAGTCTGAGGAGGACGACCCCTCGAGTGAGTGTGTGTCCAGACATGTATTAAGGTCTTTTTGAGGACCGCACATGCCCGAGCGCCAAAATACGTCTCTGTGCTGAGGTTAAGATGTCGCGTCCACAGCACCTGCCAAAAAAGCCAGCGACGCTCCACCACCACCCCCTCCTCCACCCGAGGAGAAGGACGATGCCGCAGCTGATGGCGAGGAGGACGAGGAACGTTCCCTTGAGATCATGGGCTACCAGGTGAAGGTGCCCAAAATGCCCAAGATGCCAGACTGGATGAGGGCCATACTGGCGTATCGCTTCCCTTCCAGCATTGACCCCTACACTGGTAAGACCAGACACGATGAAGTACCTACCACTAAATCAGTTATGTTTCTATTAAAGCGGATGAACGGGAGGGTTCCATTTGATTTTTAGGACTTAATGCTAGCTTCAGACACCCTGCCTGTGTGCTCCCCTCAAGACTCTAGTGGTATCCTGTGTCACTGAGTAGCCCTGCGAACGTTTTGTTCAGTGGTTTCCAGTCTCAGTCCGTGAGCAGGCTATGTACGCCCTTAACATTTTGTGCTCATTCTCCTCAAACACCACTCACCTGCCTCTTGAAGAGATCGGTGATGACCTGACAGGTCGATTCAGATACGTAACGATGAAAAAAAAAACGTGCTTCGTGGAACCAAATGGACTGTGGAACACGAGTCAAAGATCGTAGTTTACATATAAATGCCCCCTCTCTGTTTGCCACAGAAGGATGAAGGATCAGATTTTGTTATGTTTCCACCTGGCAGATTTGACCTACGTTGTGTGGCTGTTCATCGTGACCTGCGCGTGGAACTGGAACGTCTGGCTGATCCCCGTACGCTGGGTGTTCCCCTACCAGACCCCTCAGAACATACACCTGTGGCTGCTGGCGGACTACCTGTGCGACACCATCTACGTCCTGGACATCCTGGTCTTCCAACCACGCCTTCAGTTTGTCCGAGGGGGGGACATTGTGGTGCGTAGGCCGAGGTGGACGCAGGCCCAAACATGCATTCGCATTTATAAAGGATGTGATGTCACGTCAGGAATTCCTTGTCTGAGAATCTGTGTATTTACTGTAAATGACACAAGCCAACATACAGATGAACACAGTTGTATACTGCACAGACCACACAAACAATATACTCTCCATACTCACCAACATACTGTGTGTAGTTAACTGATGTGTCTGTTTTGTTATGGCTGTTTCAGTGTGACAAAAAGGATATGAGAGAAAATTACATGAAAACTGAGCGATTTAAGGTGAGCACCAGATAAAAGGCATGAATTCCTGTCTGTCTGTCTGTCTGGCATATAACTGATGCTGTCTGTATGTTTTAGATGGATGTGATCAGTCTCTTCCCCTTAGACATCCTGTACTTTTTCACAGGAGTGAAATCTGTTTTGCGCTTTCCTCGCCTTCTAAAGGTAAGTGCTCTTCAATAGGTACACACACACACACACACACACACACACACACACACACAAGCTCTGAATATGCCTAAATATGCCTTTTGATTACCAGTCACGCTAACAGTACATTAATAACTCCTACAGTACATGGCATTCTTTGAATTCAATGATCGCCTGGAGGCTGTGATGAAAAAAGCCTACATTTACAGGTAAGAGTTCAGGACACGACCTTCAGTGAGTGGAGGATTTCAGTTCCTCTGTGGTACCTTGCTTTTGGGTTCTGGTTGTCTCAGGTTTCTCTTGCTTTTCTGTGTCTTTCTCTCAGAGTGATTCGGACATCTGCATACCTGATCTATTCTCTACACTGCAATGCCTGTATGTTCTACTGGGGCTCCGATTATGAAGGACTAGGGTCCACTAAATGGGTCTATGATGGCAGAGGAAACAGGTGACCACCTCAACACAACTCCTCACTCCAGCACTGCACATTATAAACGAACCCGTTTCATCAATCTCGATGTAATACATTAGGAAATGAATGTTCTCTCTGTGTGTGTGTGTGTGTGTGTGTGTGTGTGTGTGTGTGTGTGTGTGTGTGTGTGTGTGTGTGTGTGTGTGTTATGCACCCATGTTTCACACAGTTATATCCGCTGCTACTACTTTGCAATAAAAACGCTGATCACCATTGGAGGGTTGCCAGATCCCACCACTGTCTTTGAAATTGTGTTTCAAATGGTTAATTACTTTGTGGGAGTCTTTGCTTTCTCGATCATGATTGGTCAGGTGAGTGACATATGGTCAGGTTAAAAGAGATAGAAACCACTGAAATTAAAGGTGCACATACTCATTGCCAGTTGTCTGTGTGTGTGTGTGTGTGTGTGTGTGTGTGTGTGTGTGTGTGTGTGTGTGTGTGTGTGTGTGTGTGTGTGTGTGTGTGTGTGTGTGTGTGTGTGTGTGTGTGTACCTGTGTCTACCTGTGTAGATGAGGGATGTAGTTGGAGCTGCCACTGCAGGTCCAGCATACTACAGGTCATGCGTGGACAGCACGGTGAACTACATGACGTCCTACCGTATCCCTCGTGAGATCCAAAACCGTGTGAAAGTCTGGTACGATTACACATGGCAATCCCAAGGCATGCTGGGTAAGCTCAAATTTGATGATCAACATAGTGAGTGGATTACATATTGAACCATGTCAGTAGTCAAAGGGAATCACTCTGTCTTCCTCTGTTTAGACGAGCAAGAGTTACTCATGCAACTACCCGATAAGATGCGTCTGGACATTGCGGTGGATGTGAATTACACCATTGTCAGTAAAGTAGCTCTCTTTCAAGTGAGTCTCTGCTAAGGACCATAAATAAGGACCCTGAACTAAGACACTCAGCCACACTCACACGTGAGATTCAGACCGTGTCCGCACCCAACCTTGTCTCTGTCCCTGTCTCATTCTCAGGGTTGTGACAGACAGATGATATTTGACATGTTAAAGAGGCTAAAGTCTGTGGTCTACCTCCCAGGAGACTACGTCTGTAAGAAGGTGAGGTCCCCGATCACAGATGACCGTAAAGATGCCTCTCCCATGTCATCCTTAATATCTTCCTTCACTGTTTATCTTTTTGGTTTGAGCTTCTAAGAGTCTCTGGGCAACAGATGTTAAGGTCATAGACATCTGGTATTAGTGGAAAACACTTAGTTCTGTAGTACTTCATGCTGGAGGTGTAAAACCGCCTCCTGATCCTCCTCTGGCTGGCAGGGTGAGATTGGCAGGGAGATGTACATCATCAAGGCCGGGGAGGTGCAGGTTGTGGGAGGACCCGACGGGAAGACCGTGTTCGTGACTCTGAGAGCGGGTTCCGTGTTTGGGGAAATCAGGTGAAGCTTCTGCGGCCGTAGACCACCACTGTGCAACCTAATCCTCGAGGATCCCCTCAGGTTCCCCTGGTGCAAAGGGGGTGTCCTGTTGCATGTGAAACTGTGACATTGTGAAGGGGGTTGTGTGTTGTCTCCGTCAGCTTGCTGGCAGTCGGAGGCGGGAACAGGCGTACAGCTAACGTGGTGGCTCACGGCTTTGCTAACCTCTTCATCCTGGATAAGAAGGACCTAGCAGAGATCCTGGTGCACTACCCTGAGTCCCAGAAACTACTGCGCAAGAAGGCCAAGTGAGGGAAAACGGTCTCAGATGTGATTAAAACAAACACACACACACACACATAAAGCCTAGGTCATGTTTGGCCTGACTGAACCAATTACATTTTCACAGAGATTCTTGTATAATGTACTAGATCAAGGAAGTTCAGTATCTCCTACCCACTCCTTCAGCTGAATGGGAATTAAAGTCTATTAGTGTGTGATTAATATGTTAGCAAGGAGTTCACTAGGATCAGAAAAAGGGTAAAGCCATTCAGTCCTAAACCTAAATTCAGTTTGTATGTGTGTGGTTAGTGTTGATGTACCTATCTGCACAATAAGGTCTTATGATCCTTATAATTTCACAAATGCATTTGTCCACAAAAGTGAAAGTCTCACTCACATGTGCATTTTATATATACACCTGACCCAACCCAACTAACCAAACACGTCATTAACTCAGCCAGTGAGTGTAACATGGGCCCCACTGGACAGATCCTCGCCCACGCTCAACCACATGCGTGTGTGAGCTTGTTCCTGTGTTTGGGTTTCTCAGAAAGATGCTGACAAAGGACAAGAAGCCTCCAGAAGAGAAGGGAGTTCAGGAAACTGGCCAGATCCTCCTGACACGCCCAGAGACTCCTAAGCTCTTCAAGGCGGCCCTGATGGTGGCCAAAGGCGAGACGTTTGCCAAGCTGAAGGGGACTTACAAGAGCAGTGAAGCACAGTAGAGGTGCGTATACCACTCCCTCATCCAGGTGTCATCATTAACGTCCCAGAGTGACATTATTACCTCACCACAGGTTTCACACATGTGGACAAATCTATAGAATGCGTAGTGAGACAAACTTTCCCCAATCCATGGCCTTCATGGTGTGAAATCATTCAATTAGAAGCTAGCCAGCCCTAACTTGTTATAAGACAAATACAAAGCAACCATATAATGATGAAACTCTGCATAGAAAGAGGTAAAAATCTATTGTATGACTCTATTTACATTTGTGGATGTAGAATTTGGACATAAGAGTATTAATAAAGAAATTAATTCTAAAGTCAATATAATAATTTGAAAAAAACTTAATCAAACTGAAATGAAGGCAAATTGGACTAAAAGGTAAGAAAGCCGTTTGTCAGTATCAAACAAATATTTGTATATATCCACAGGAAAAAATTGTTCCATGGTTTCGCATTGTCAATGACAAAAAATGAGCATTTTCAAAGCCAAATCTGCAACATAATGATAATTAACCAGACACATAGATAGGACTGCTGAAGCCTCCTTTTATTTGGGAGGGACCAGGTGTTTGAGGTGTGGTGTAGCAGCTTTGGCCCACATACTGGGTGGGTCATTGTTATGACAACATGGTCTGCTGAACACTTCATATAAAGTTTCATGTACGGCCCTTCACGAGTTGTTACATCCTAAAATCATTAACCCCACACTATCAGTTTGCAGTCTAGATAGAAGTCACAAAAACGGTTCTCAAAACAGTTTCAAAATATAAAAGTGTTTTTCTTAAAATAGCAGACCCACAGTTAATACACCTGGACATTTTCGCATTTTTTATTGCTGAGTACATGGTCCAGGACCATCACAGACACTTATTTTCTCAGAAAACTGACTCCGTTTACTGACTATTACGACGAAATAAAGATAGCTTAGCTAAATAGATCGTAAACATTTGGTTGCAGCATCTTCAGGTGTAGATCCACCATTAACACGCATCTAGAGGTGCAAAAGGTATTCAAAAAGTAAAAGTCAGGTAAAACCTGATTAGCAAATCCAGACCATAGAGGACTTTTACTTTATAACTTGTCCACCTCTGTGCATTTATCCCAATAGTTACATCTAGCTTTGTGAAGTGGGATGTTCCTGATCACCTGAAATCTCCACCTCTGCCCGTCAGGTCTAGGCCTCCACTCCTAACCCCAAAGCACCAATCACTCCACCCAAACCCCACCCCAAGCACAGCGCTGTTACGGTCCCCGCCACACCCCCAAATGTGGCAGCATGGAGAGGAGATTAAACACGTGGAGCTGGGTCCTACAGAGGAAGAATATGGAAAAGGCAAGGAAACAGAAGAAAGGGGAAAGATCAAAGATGTGTCGTAACCGTGGGAGGGGAAAGAGCAGAGGCTGCTGGGAAATACACTATATTGCCAAAAGTATTCGCTCACCTTCCTTGACTCACATATGAGTGACATCCCATAACTAATCCATAGGGTTCAATATGATGTTGGTCCACCCTTTGCAGCTAGAACTGCTTCAACTCTTCTGGGAAGGCTGTCCACCAGGTTTAGGAGTGTGTTTATGGGGATTTTTTCGCATTTGTGAGGTCACATGCTGATGTTGGATGAGAAGAACTGGCTCTCGGTCTCCGCTCGAATTCATCCACAAAGGTGTTCTATCGGGTTGAGGTCAGAACTCTGTGCAGGCCAGTCAAGTTCATCCACACCAGACTCTGCCATCCATGTCTTTATGGACCTTGCTTTGTGCACTGGTGCACAGTCATGAAGTGGAAGGGGCCAGCTCCAAACTGTTCCCACAAAGTTGAGAGCATGGAAGTTGAGAGCATGGAATTGTCCAAAATGTCTTGGTATGCTGAAGAATTCAGAGTTCCTTTCACTGGAACTGAGGGGCCAAGCTCAGCTCCTGAATAACAACCCCACACCATAATCCCCCCTCCACCAAATTTACACTTGGCACAATGCAGATAGACAAGAACCGTTCTCCTGGCAACCACCAAACCCAGACTCGTCCATCCGATTGCCAGATGGAGAAGTGTAATTAATCACTCCAGAGAACACACCTCCTCTACTTTAGAGTCCAGTGGCGGTGTGCTTTACACCACTGCAGCCAAAGCTTTGCATTGCACTTGGTGATGTATGGCTTGGATGGAGCTGCTCAACCATGGAAACCCATTCCATGAAGCTCTCTGTGCACTGTTCTTGAGCTAATCTGAAGGCCACATGAAGTTAGGATGTCTGTAGTGATTGACTCTACAGAAAGTTGGTGACCTCTTAACACTATGCACTTCAGTATCTGCTGAATGAAAATTTCACGACTGGATTTGTTGCACAGGTGACATCCTATCACAGTTCCACGCTGGAATTCACTGAGCTCCTGAGAGTGACCCATTCTTTCACTAAAGTTTGTAAAAACAGTCTGCATGTCTAGGTGCTTAATTTTATACAACTGTGTCCATGGAAGTGATTGGAACACCTGATTCTGACCATTTGGATGGGTGAGCGAATACTTTTGGCAGTATAGTGTATTCTGAGTCATGTGCAGCTTGGTTTCCTTGTACTGCCTGGCTCTTTTTTTTTTTTTTTTACAGCGAAGACTTTCTAAACGTCTTTTACTGAAGAGCCAAGTCTGATGACACAAAAAGGACAAAGTCAGTTACATGACCCATTCGGCCAGCGATTACAAAACCCTGGGCTGGATTTGGCTTCAAGGACCAGATTTGAATGCCTGTCTCCCACATATCAAAAGCCAAAACAAATACACAATTGTTTTCATCCTAAATAAATGTACAGTGTTTGGGCTGGGGTACTTGGTACACAACTGTCAATGAATTTCCAATGCTATTAGATGGTAGCTTTAGTGGTACTGTTCTCCTTTAAAGGGTAACTGGCGTCAAGCAGGCAAGAGAAGGAGGAGCTTTAAGAGCAACAGAGGCCAGTGTGTTGTGGAATCTACACTGTGCTAAATACAAGTTCCTCTGCTTTCAGGACTTGCGTGCTAATATACTGCCGCTGTCCCTTGTGATTATAGCTTTGGAAGAACTGACCAGCAGATGCTGACACACACCCATAAAATAATTCACAGTTACCCATATGTGATGGCTTTAGTTAGATTTCTTAGATTAAATTATTAGAGCCATTGTAAATTCTGCTTTAGAGTGTTGATGCATTGAAAAGTATTATTGCCATGTTTAGGATCATTTTTACTTCAGTATAATCTAGAAATGGCTAGAAATAATTTGTTTTTTAGAGAATATAAGCAATAAGAGTTATAAGCATTTACAGTAATGGAGGATTGTCCTATGCACAGTATAAGAAGAGTAACGCTGTGCAATACAACAATATTCTTGTTTGTTTGTTTGTATATGTGGTATTTGTCTTTCATAGCCCAGCTCACAGTATTGATCAGTGCGAATAGTTGACAATAACCATTTTCAGGTCAGCACTGGGTAGTTGGTGCTAGACTGGTACACACACCCAGTAACCTACAGACCCCTGCGCGTCTGTGTGTGGAACAATCACAAGGCCTCTATGTATGATGCAAGACTGATAGATAAAGGCCGAAGTGGAAGTCCTCCTGCTCATGACATCCTCCTGCAGAACAGTCCTGAGCAGTGAGAGGGGAACAGGAAGCTTTGGAAGTTTGCGGGATGTGTTTTCATTGTCCCCCCCACCAGCAGACCGGAGACAGGAAGTGAGAAAAGGCGTAACATCTAGGAAACAGTACCAACGTGCTTTTGTTCAGCAGAGGAGTAGCCGCCTGCAAATGTTTCAGTCGTAAGAGAACTCTACAATAGAGCAGGAACATGGCTTCTGGTGCGAGGCATTTAAAGAATATGGTTGTGTTGAATTCTTCATTGGGAATCTCTCCCTACATATATATTTTGTGCATATAGTGTAAAGTGCGCATAATATTATATAGTGATCACATGCTACGACATATACATATTTTTGGTACATCTAGATGCATGAGCTTCAGACAGCTGCCCACTGTCGTTTAATGCTCTAAGCCATCTAACCAGGGACTGTTAACGCGATTTGGGAAGGACACTGAGAACATGCAGAGAACATTTCTTCTTTGTGTGACTTATTGTAGCTCTGCACCAGTGTTCAGGTTGAGCATGGTCAGGTCAAGTCAACACGAGTTGCCATAAAACAGCTTTACAAATGTAGGGGTTCAGATCTCTAATGAGCAAGCCAGAGTCGGCAGCAGCAGGAAACACACCCTGGATGGAATTAAGGAAGTGACTGTGGGAGGATCAAGACTGAAGAAGAAGGAACCCGTCCTCCATGGGCAGCCCGTGCTTCATTACGTTGTGTTTAGTCCAAGTAGCCACTTCAATACAGATGAGAGTTTTGGCTGCTCCGGTGGGTCTAGGGTAGGGGAGCTGTTTCTGCATCCACTGCAGCAGATGGGATGGCCAGATGGGCATGGCAATTTGAGCTCATCAGAAGGACTGACAGTTTCTGAAGACTGTTGGTAGTAAGGTAGCCAGTGACATCTCTTCACATGCACAGGAATATTTTAAAGCAAAGCACACTTCACAGTATTAATTTTGTTGAATAATTATCACGTGAAGTTGCAAACGTGACTCAAGAATAAACGAAAATGTATCCATTATTAATAACATTTGTTTTATTACATTTCACCATATTATTTTCTCTATTGTATAAATGTTTGTAATCCTCAAGAAATCCCTATTTGAAATTACACACGGTCTTAAAACAATCTGACCTTTGAGTTAATCATATGTTCATGATTATCAAGACTTTAAAATTGTCCCAAATGTTATCTGAAATCACGGGGTTTTCGTTTGTATCCTAAATGAAAGTATTATTTCCCTTATGTTTGTTTGTTTGTTTGTTGCAGGTTTAGGGGTTTGGTTCTCGGTGTTTTGGGGTTCTCTGTTGAACCGGCGCTGCTCTGCGTCACTATTAGAGCGCGCTCAGCTGTGCGCGTGTCACGCTTCTCGTGCTCGTGTCATTCTCCGGGGCTGTGTCCCCGCGCGCTTCAGGAAAGGTTTTGCTCGTCTTTAAAACTACATTATACCCATTTTTGATTGACGTGTATCCAAACGGGTGGTTTTATAAAACAACACCGAGCGCTACAGATTAAAAGAAAGAAAGGCTACCACTGTGAGACTGGATTAAGGAAGAAATAATCTGAGGAGGAAAACCTCGGCGTGCTGGCCCAGCGCGAGCGTAAGCGCCTTCATTCCTTCTGCTGCTTGACTGGGATATAACATGCCGCCTGCTTCTACTAATGCACGTTTAAGGTTACGCTTCTTATGTGTTTGATCACTATCTGTAAACATGTAGGTTGTTTCTGCCCGACACCAGACACGTTAACAGCGACTTGAAGGGTTTTTGTAAGTTTAAATGTTGTAATGGGGATGACGAAAATGGAAAGTTTTCTGGTGAACTTCGTTTTATGACGTTTGCGCATAGACGTCCGGCCAAAAGCGAATCAGAAATACACTCGTATTTTCCTTTTCTGTAGTATCTGAATGTTTGTGATACTTTGTTTTTTTTGTGTGTAAAGACCAATTTCCCAGTTTTAAGAGTTGGTTCTAAAGGATTAAAAGAAATGAGTGCTTGACACTCCTGCAGACCAGCTGTAAGTTTCCAGGTTCCGTGACCACAACTTTGACCTCACACTGCTGTAGAAGTTAAGAACTAGTCAGTGTCGAAACCATGTGTCACCCAAACCGGCATGTCAAGGTTCCTCGAGTCGAAACGGCGCAGTTGAAGTTCCGAGTGAAGTGATGCTGTTGGTGCGGGTGTAGTGAAGATGCACCAACTACTGAAACAGCGCAATCAGCTGCAGATTTCTAAAGGATGCTTGATTAAAAAACATGGAAATATTTCTAAACCGTGTGTGTGTGTGTGTGTGTGTGTCTGTGTGTGTGTGTCTGTGTCATTGCCAGTAAAAACAAAAGCCATGTCAGTTTGGGTGGGGTGGCTTGGGGTGGCAGTTAAAGTTCTACAGCCCACATCATACCGGCCCGTGGTTTACATTCCAACGTGGGTCGGGACCATCGGGGAATTGGGCTTTTCTTTACTGTTTACGTCGCCGTGGAGTATGTTGTATGTACTCCACAGTTGTATGTTTGCTGATGGGGGTGGCGGCTTATCCGGCGGTTCAGCCTGTTCTTCCTCTCTTTCATGTGAACCAGTGAGCCGGGTTCGTGACCGTTGGATAACAGTAACAAACAGGAGAAAGAATCCGCACTGGAAAGTGTAAGCTTGTTCTTCCTGGACGTAAATGTCCTAATGTTGCAGAAAGGTAGATTGACCCGTCTGCTAACCTTCTTTCACTGTCGGCAGCACCTTGCTAGTTTAAATATTTGCTTTAACATAGTTTCGTATAGGCTGTTTTAGACATGCGTGTGTGAATTATATTATCCCAGTGGAGTCTTTATGTAGGCCTATTTATGCAACATGCTGGGAAAATGGGAACTGCCATATAACCTCCTCACACGGATCTAGTCAGCAAATTGCTTTCTACAAATAACCACGGTTTCCTGGAGTTATGTAATTGTCTTGATTGAGAACAGATTATTCCATGTTTCGCTCCACCCAACAGAGGGCGCTCTTCTCTTTTGCTAATATCTCCTTGTACATGTTCGATTTCATTCAAATTTCGGATTCTCCAACTGGTATAACTCATGTAGTCTTATAGTCTATAATTCATAATAATTCAAATGACATGTTGGTGCTGTAAAGCATCCTATGCTGGGTTTAACCTCCTCACCACGAGTATCCCCTGTAGAGGCGGTGGCCAGAGAGACGGGAGGTTCACGTGTTCTACAAAGCACATGTGTGTAGCAGAAACATACAGCCACAGCATGGCCGTTTCCCCACCAGCGTACACGGTCCTCTACGGTCCCGCCCTGGTGGAGACTGTGAGTCACTCTCTTCACTGAGGTTACTGCTGAGCACTGCCTCTGTTTCAGCTACTTTAGCTGTGGTGGGTTAGGGCTAGGGAAGTGTGGGGAATACAGATCCTCACATCAGTGCCTGAGACACGAGTGTCTCATTTATGGTTTTGTTCAAAGAACAATTTAAGAGGACACACACACACTGATTGACGCACACAGTCCTTTTTCTTGGGTGGGGACGTTTATGGTGTTGCAGCACGTTTGTGTTGAGATGTACCCTGTGATTTCTGAGCAACACTATAATTTACTTCTAAAATAACACAGCACACGTCACACATGCAGGACATCATACTACCATGTCGAAGGTGCTGCTAACAAGAGTGAGGTTGTCTCACTCTAAACTGAAGGACTGCACATTTGCGCTCTAAACTAACGAGGCTGTTGTTCATCTAGCCGTCTTTTTAGAGTCCCAATAGTCCCATTGTTTTGAGTGTGAGCTTCGAGTTTTGTTTACTGAAGTGAATTTTTTCTTTGAAATTAGTTGCACTCTTGGGTAGCTTGATTTGTTGCCAGAATACTGGAGTGAAAAGACGCGGAGGTAAGACATGTTCTGGTTGGACAAGTCTCACTTTGATCTCATCAAAATATTCTGCTTTGTGTAACACCCATTTAGATAGCAGTGTAGATAGTAGATGATTTACACAGTGTATGCAAACAGCACTGATGCTGATTAATCTTTCATTTCATGAATGTGTATGGATGTTTTTGATGAGTCATTGTTTGCAAACAAACCAAGTTTGCTTCAAATAATGTGGGCCTTAACTACCTGTGAGTTTTACTATTTTTCAAGGCGTACTGCAATATGTACCAACATAGTTGCATATAATATCTCTAAGTCTTAAGCAGGGCAGAGTTGGCTACTTTGCAGAACAGCAGTAATGACATGAAGCAATAGTGTCACATAACACAAAGCACAGCTTAGTGGCAATAAATGATAAAAATGAAACCTTTTACCCTTTCAGTCAGACCTTTCACTCATTTAGCCTTGATGTATGCCCTGAGAGGCAAAGTTCATTCAGCCTGTTCATTCATGGCTGTTATGGTCAAATGCTAAAGAGTGCACTTTGTGGGGAAGTGTGTGTGTGTGTGTGTGTGTGTGTGTGCGCGCGCAGCACTAGAGAGACTAAAGAAGTGGAAGAGGGGGTGTTTTTCTGGGTCCCCAACCCCCATGCGGGGAGAGGGCGTTCTGTGCTGGTGATATCGTGGCAGCATAGGGCCCGTCTCAGGCTGCGGTGCTGACCAGCCGTCTGGGTTCTCCCACTCTGATCAGCGTTGGCACGTCCCGCCAGGCGACATGGCCGTCTGCCATTGTGCTGCTACCCTGGGGTGGTGGGGCGACGGGAAGATCCGTCTGGGACGCTGTAATGAGGTCGTCTCGCTAAGCCCGTGGCCAATCAGAGGCCTCCGTCTGGATCATCAGCACTCAGAACAGGTGGTGGTGTGTGGTTTCTGTCTGCTTCCTCATGTTTTTTTGGGAATGGAGCATTATGGCGAACGAAGTCCGTTACGATGGCTTCAGAATCACTGGACCGGTGGTTGGTATAGGAAGAGGGATTGTGTGTGATTGGGACGCGTGCTCTGACTCCCACTGCGGGGAGGAGGGGGACTTTTGTTTGCAGTCTCTCACACATACCCACTAAACCCTGGATAAGGACAACGTGGGACTGTTCCTAGTCTGCCCGAACAAGGAAGAGAAGTTTCTTCACTGACCTCGGGCTGTTTCTACTGCGCTGCTCCTGGATTGCCGGCATTGTTTTGATGCCAAGGTTAATGATTCTCAGGACTTCTTATGGACATGGCTAGGGCAGTCAGAGACGTGGCCTCTAACGAGGTCCTACAGAGCTCAGGAACAATGGGATCATTATGACAACGAGCGGGCGCAGATGCAAAGAATGTTGGACTTCACTCTGGCCGTGTTTATCTTATTTCCAGAGCAGTTTGGACGTTTATCAGGGGTGTGTCTGCGGGCATCCAGGTGAGGGAGAGGTGGGCAGCTATAAAAGCACAATATCGGCCGATTCCTACCGCACGTCCCTACCGACCATGCAAGCGAGATATACCGTCCGTCATTCCATCGGCCGGTCAGAGCGGTGGATTATCGAAACGCTTCACTGAGCATTAGGACCCTCTCTGCTCGTGTCTATCTGAAACCATCACACTGACAGCTCGGGGTCAGCACAGCTGACCCACGTGGGGATCTGTGGCATCTGAAGATCGACATAACGATCCTGACCATAAATGCGCTACCGATCAGAACAAGATTCTTTATTTTTTGCCTCCAGTGTTCCCTTATTCTTTCTTGTGCTTGAGTCTCTCTCTCTCTCTCTCTCTCTCTCTCTCTCTCTCTCTCTCTCTCTCTCTCTCTCTCTCTCTCTCTCTCTCTCTCTCTCTCTCTCTCTCTCTCTCTCTCTCTCTCTCAGTTTTGCTATAGATAGTTAAGAGTTTAACAAGACTCTGAGAGTTCTTTGTGGGGCAGCTTTGTAGAAGCTGCATTCTAGAAACAGGGTCGTGTTTCAGACGCTCCGTGACCGAAGACGAGAGCAGCGCTGGACACCGTAGCACCTGACCGTAACCTGCACCGCTAGGTAACGTCTCCATCGCGCTCTCCCGAGACGGCCGTCTCGCTCCACGCAGCAGAGCGTCGCGGGACGCGTCTGGAGAGCCCGGCGGGACTATGCACGTTCTGTTCACCTTGCTGCTGCTGTCCATACAGAACCTGTTAAAAAAGCCAAGGGCCCTGGAGCTCCATGAGATCGAGGCTGCAGAGCTCAGCGAGGAGCCCAGCCTCAAGGGGTCTCGGCCAGGCCGCAGGAGGAGGGACAGGAGCCCCTTTCCTGGAGCTCACACAGCCCGTGGTGCCGGGGACCGGGACCAGCAAAGCCCGGGAGCCATGGCAAGCAAAGGGGTGGTCACTGATGGCAACGAGAGAGCGCAGGTGAGAGAAAGTGTCCAGAGGAGAGCAAGAGAGGGAATTAGGCAGTGAGCAACAGTGGCAACGTAATTCAGCAAACTTGTTGCTTGACAGTGGGACTGCAACACTGTTTCTGCTTTATTGTTTTGGTTTCCTTGTTCTTCAGAGTTTTCCACACTTGTCTAAATGAAATAAATTATGAATTGAATTTAGATGTGTGTACATTTGATATGGAGACTATTTCTTTGCCAAATTGCATCAACCAAGATTAAAGTTGACCACAGAAAGGAAGCTAACATTGCATCCTGCAGGAGACGTGCGATTATTTTAAAAAGTACATCAGACATTTGTCTGCTGTGACTTTACTACCGTGGAAATGATGGAGAATATTTTGACTCTTAAAATGTGTTCTGTTTGGTTATTAGACATCCCCATTCTTCCGAAATGGTGGCCGTCCTGCTGTTGTAGGACTGGTTTGTATATCTCTGTCTCCATATTGGTTGAAGTGTTATTGATTTTAGTTAAATCCAAGTGTTTCTCGGTCAGGGAGCAGCTCACTGTCTGAGTTGTCTATCTTGGACAGAGGACAGGTGTTTTTAAACACGTCAGCTGTAGAGGAGTTTGAACTGCTAAGATGGAAAACTTTCTCAGGAATGAAGGTGACTCGTATCAGTTCGGTCTTTGCACTGGGTGGGTATTAATGAGTTCTTGTATACCATCAGAGCATTAATATGATTCCTGACAGTGAAGCTTGTTCTCTTGCTTTTTCTCCCTCTCTGTCTCATTTCCTTTGTTTATTTTTCCTTTCTTTCTTTTGTACGCATCTTCCCATCTCTCTCTCCTATCTTTGTGTATAGTTTGTTTGTTTTCTTTATATCTCTTTATACCTCTTTACAACAAATTTTTAAATTTTTTTCCCAAGTATCAAGTTTTTCTCTTTATCTTCTCTGACCCTAATGTGCTTCCTTGTTTAGTGGTCCAGTTACCTTATCAGCCATTAAAGCCCGTTAATAAGCTGGGGATGTGTGCGGGCGCTCAGCTGTCTGTAGTGTTAAAGGGCTGGATCAGCGATTACGTAAGCAGACTTAATCTGAATGATGGAAATGTACTTCGCCCTGACCAGTGACACACACCCCCCCCCCCCCCCCCCCCCCCCCCACTCCTCAGAGTGGTCTCTTATCTCAGTGTCCTGCTTTTACCTGTTTGTGTGTGTTAAGAGTTTATGTCCTCCCATAAAACATCATTTAATTTGTTCTCAATCAATTTAATAAAAGGGGTGGGGTGTCACGGAGCTCACGGGTGGGGTCGTGTTCCACGGAAATAACTCCTTGTCCGCGTTGACATTCTCCCTCTGCTGTCACGCCTCGCGCCATGGCGGGAGACTGAGAGGAGGGGGTGGGGCTTGGTGAAGGGGCGTGGCCCCTAGAGAGACTGAGAGGAGGGGGTGGGGCTTGGTGAAGGGGCGTGGCCCCTAGAGAGACTGAGAGGAGGGGGCGGGGCTTGGTGAAGGGGCGTGGCCCCTAGAGACTGAGAGGAGGGGGCGGGGCTTGGTGAAGGGGCGTGGCCCCTAGAGAGACTGAGAGGAGGGGGCGGGGCTTGGTGAAGGGGCGTGGCCCCTAGAGAGACTGAGAGGAGGGGCTGGGGTTGGGTGAAGGGGCGTGGCCCCTAGAGAGACTGAGAGGAGGGGGTGGGGCTTGGTGAAGGGGCGTGGCCCCTAGAGAGACTGAGGCTGTTTCTCAATTCAGGGGCTGCAGCCCACGAAGTGCGCATTTGTAGGCCGGTTACGTCACTGCGCCACGACGAGGCTGTCCCAATTCGTGGGCTCCTTCTTATGCGGCCGACGAATGTAGCCTTCAAAACCCCGAAAACGAAGGATGCATCTGAGTATCCTTCGCGTCCCACCATATCCCAGGATTCATTGCTCTATGAACAATAAACAGGCGGAGTCTAGTGTTCGGGCCGAGGAATTCGTTTTTAAATGTCGGTATTTTTTAAATATGGACATTTATACTGCAATGAGATGCTAAATAACATGCCAGTTATTAATGATATTGCAGGTAAATATGTGCTTTGAGTATTTACTAAAGAGTAACGTTTATAAAAATACATTGAATTTTGTTAAGAAGTTATACTTCCCGCCAAACATGTGAATACATGTTCAACGCATTTTCTTTTAGGCATTTGTGGGTGATGTGATATTTGTCAGACAGCGCACTAACACGTATGTACCGTATGAAACGGGGCAGAGCGTGGTCACGCAAACATACGTCTTGCGAAGACTAGACTGTCTCATTTAACAGCCGTGAGATGCAGCCTACCCGGCCTTCGAAGTGTGTGGCCACCGTGGGCTGCGGTCTACGCGGTCTACGTAGGCTGCAGCCGCTGAATTGAGATGCAGCCTGCGAGGAGGGGGTGGGGCTTGGTGAAGGGACTGAGAGGAGGGGGCGGGGCTTGGTGAAGGTGCGTGGCCCCTAGATAGCCCTGCAGGAGAACAGTGTCAGTGTATCACTTCTCTTGGAGTCAGTGAATAGTCTGTTAATACACAGCACAAAGGAATGGGCAGTTCTGGCATTTGAACTGGTACAGAAAACGTGTGTGTGTGTGTGTGTGTGTGTGTGTGTGTGTGTGTGTGTGTGTGTGTGTGTGTGTGTGTGGAGACTGTACTGGGCTTTAACACGTAAACATTAATCAGACTATGGGAACTTCTTCTCATCTGCATTACTGCTCATTCACTGGCTGTACGGCTGTATTGTATGCGCACACATTCAAAGACTTTCATTTTCATATAATGTAGTACATATCTATGTACTACGTATTGGTATCTGTAATATTACGTTTTGACCCTAGCATACGTGTGCGCACACACTAGAGGTCAGTCAGGTGAGAGCTGGCGTTGACATTTTTTTTTTGAGGTTTGGCTTGTGTGTTTTTTTTTGTACAGTTTGTTTTTGATGACCTGTGGACATTTAGTTGAAACATGTTTCTGCAGGTGTACTTGAGCAAGCAGACATTGCAGGTGGTGAGTGTTAAACAGGTGCTTAAGTTCAGTTTTATTTGTTATTATGAAATATAAAGAAAACCAAAAAGTGTTAAATGTTGGCCAATTTCCTGCTCTCAGAATATCAGTATCGACCATTGAAAAACCCATATCGCTTTAACACTAATACACACACACACACACACACACACACACACACACAGATGTGCAGAGCAATGGCTTAGTTGAACAGTGGGATACTCTGTTTAAAATATTTATTCCTCTGACTGAGAGAGAGACAGGAATGAGAGAGATACAGGCAGAGAGAGAGATACAGAGAGAGATAAGGTGGTGGGGGGGGGGGGTTTTTTTCTGGGCTCCCATTCCACTGTTACTAAGGAACAACGCATAGAATGTGTGTGTGTGTGTGTGTGTGTGAGAGAGAGAGAGAGAGCTCCGTATACAGACTAAAGAGAGCAGAATGTGTGTGTGGCGCAGGGCTTGCTAGCACGCGTCTGTGTGTGTGTGTGAGAGAGAGAGAGAAAGAGAGAGAGAGAGGGGGAACGGGAACGGGAACGAGAGAGAGTGTGTGCATGCGTGTGTGTGTTTGTAATCCATAAAGACGAGCGCTCAATGGCGATTGCAGGATGAGGCGAGCCAGGAGACTGCGGGGAGAGCGGTAAGTACAGGCGGAGAGGGAGAGATGGAGAGAGGGAGTGATGGTCAGGGTCGTCCACACAATCTGCACGGAGAATGTGCATTTATCACTGGCCTCCGGTGCTGGCTAATCCCCCCCGAGGCAGCATCCATCACGATGGGAGTGTGTGTTGGCGTTGGAGCCACCACCCATGGCGGGAGCTTGCGTTTAGCACCACCACCACCCCTGCCTGGGGCGGTGCTGTGCCCGCGATCCAGAGCTCTGGTGCAGGTAGAACGCCTTTCTTCGCTAGCCCCTTTATTACTTGGAGATGGGAAGCCAGTGATGTGAGGTCTTTCGTACTCCTGTGTTGTGTGTGTGTGTGTGTGTGTGTGTGTGTGTGGGGAGGGTTCTTTGCATGCATGAGACAAAGGCAGAATGACTGCAGATGCTCCACACACTGCAGATAGTGACAGTCTGCATGACCACAGGATCCATTACAGTGTGCAATGGTGACAGACTGTGTTGGGGGGGTCGTTTTTATGGCTGGTGAATAATTGATGCCACAGTCCGTAATGTAATGAAGTGCTGTTGGAGTTTGTTAAAGCCGTGTGAACTGGTTACGGACGGAGGGTCTGTTCTTCTCCCTCCGTCACACCAGTGATCTATGACCAGAACCAAAGTGCACGACAGCCCTTAATGGTGTGATCTGTGTCCGTGTGCTCTCCTCACACACGTAGCCGCACAGAGGCACGCAGGCCACGCCCCCTCCTCCTGGAGTGAGCTTCTGCTCCACTGATAAGGCGGATCATTTATAACCTCGTAGCTGGTGTGTCTGGCCAGAATCTGCAGAGAAAACTGGGTTAATGGGATTCACCAGTCCCTGTGGGCGTGAGCATGTATGTGAGTGTGAGAGCGTGTCTTCGTGGGTCTACATGTGTGTGCACATGCATGTGTCTGAGCGGTGTGTGTGCGCGTGCTCTGTGTGTGTGTGTGTGCGTGTGTGAACGCTGCAGATGCTGGAGAGGGTGCTAGACGTCTCTGCGTGGTCTGGCAGGGGAGTGAAGGAAGGATCCACTTAATCTCCTCTCTGCTTCATTTTTTTTTAGCTTAATCTCTCCATTTTTTTTGCTTAAGCTCCTTCATAATTTGAAACAGGTGTTTTGCGCAGGCAGATAAAAACCAAACTGTGTCTGAGTGAATGGTGCCGGATCCATCTGACCAGCAAGCGGGACTCCTGGGTACCGGTGCTCAGAGGCCCCTGTTGTGTGCAGCTCCTTGGGGAGGAGCACCAGACCCCGGGCTGAAAATGACACTCTGCTCGCGTTTCACTCCCGGGAGACTAACCTGATCCCGAGGACGGGGAGAAGACGGAGAGTGATCCAGGCAAGAGAGCAGAAGTCCAATGCGTTTGGCCGGTGTCGTGGAAAAAGCATCGAGCACTTTCCGTGAGATGAACCTGCCTGTTTGAAATCGCAGGGATGTTATGGCCCCCTAGTGGCCACTGATCAAATCGCACTGCCTTTAGGCATCAAAAGACCGTTGGCACGTCATCTTATTGGACATCCCATTCTAAAACTATGAGCTTTAATATGGAGTTGAAAACAAACCCAGACCATTATCCCTCCTTCACCAACCTTCCTTATTAGTATCCAGGCATTCCAGTAGGCTGCATTCTCCTGGCATCTACCAAACCCGGATTAATCCATCATAGTATGATTCATCACTCCAGAGAACACGTTCCTTCTGCTCCAGAGTCCAGTGGCGGCATGCTTTAAATATTTGGCACTGCACACGGTGACTTTAGGCCTGTGCACAGATGCTCTTCCATGGAATTGCACGTCACACGGGTCTCATGCTGGTGCTTCCAGAACTGCTCCACCCTGCAGGCATACGTGTTCTACCACTTCATGTCTGTCGCTCCTACATGTTTTATTACACAGAAGCTCTTGCAGACATTTTATGAAACCACAGGAAAAAGATGGCATCACTATCACATTTAAAGCCAGTGAGTTCTATTTATAGCTTTAGCAGTGAGCGTGGTTGAATGACCTGAACTCAGTAACTGGGATAGGTATCCTAATACTACATACATATCTAGTCATCTGTAAGGCTGACTGCTGATGGAGAGACTCTGGCCCTGATGGAGTAAGGTGCAGGGTCTCGAAAGCTTCAACACAGGATGGTAGAGTCCATTAAAACAACTGCACATTTTTCTCACGTTTCTGACGACGTGTTTCTCACTGCTGCACCAAACGTTGTCCGTTCCTCCCAGATAGGGGGCGCAGTGGAGTTTTGCAGTGCGTGGGAGGAGGGCCCATTGGAACAGGTGAGGATACTCCTCTGGACTGGGCCCAGAACGTCTGGTCCATTTCTCCAGGCACTGCAGGGAGAGACCGTGGGTGGGGGGAAGAAGCCATCTGCTGACTGGCTTAAAGGATTATGGGTAATCACAGCAGCAGGGGGCGGAGCCACAGCTCTTCACCTCTTGCCTGTCAGCGAATGACTGCGCTCTCTCTCCCTCCCATCTTCTCTGGAAGCTTCTCTGCTGACAGGTAGCATTAACACTGGGGTGAAGTTCCACACCACCCAGTTATCACACGCTGGTCAGTGGTTTACTGCGAGATGTTGGGCTGGGTGGGGTCACTTTTGCATAAGGGATGTCTGAACCGGGAACGAGGCCACGACCACTTCATGCATGCCATGGACTGCAGGAAAACTCGACTACTGGTGTGTGTGTGTGTGTGTGTTTTTGTGTTGTAGGGTACCTAGCCTTAGACGTAGCCTTAGAATATTGAGCATGAGGTGCATCTTGTAATAAGTGCAGCTGGTGTATCCATTTGACAGTACGGCAGACAGAGTTGGCATTTCTAGTGAACATTTTGGCCAGAATTGCTATACCTCATGTGTAGACTCCGAATTGTCTGAAGCACCAGCTCACCAGACCCTACTGCAACGGCTTCACTAGTTATTATTTACATATTGACACACAGTTGGATAGACGCTACGATGCTTTTGGCCATGCACAGCTTTAAATTAAACATTACAACACGCACATCGCGATACTCCTCAATGGCTAACTGGTTTAGTGAAAGCTGTATCCAACACGTAACCCGATTAACATTCCTCTCTTGTAGTAGTGACATCAGCCTCGTAACCGACCAATCACCATGCTTAACATCTATTGTTGCTACTGGTCATGGCTGGTTAATACATGGCGGCGAGACATGATGTTTGTATGTGGGAATGAACCTACAGTATGAATGAACTTTGATAGCATGGTTTCTATCCCCACAAGAGACTTATTAATTCATATGCAGTAAAACCTCCTCT